>NC_030850.1:23462812-23501222 GCF_000208745.1 Theobroma cacao | reverse complement strand
AAACCCACAAAGCTTCTAATCTCCGTAACTGATGTTGGCCTTGGCCATTTTTCCACTGCTTCAATTTTCTTTGAATCAACTTGTATCCCATCCTTAGATACCACATGCCCCAAGAATGCAACACTTTCGAGCCAAAACTCACACTTGGAGAACTTGGCATACAATTGATGTTCTCTCAAAATTTGGAGCACTATCTTAAGATGCTGCTCATGCTCCTCTTGGCTTTTCGAATATATCAAGATGTCATCAATAAACACCACCACGAACTTATCCAAATAAGGCTTGAACACTCAGTTTATCAAATTCATAAAGGTTGTAGGAGCATTCGTGAGTCCAAATGACATCACCAAGAACTCATAGTGCCCATATCTTGTTCGAAATGCGGTCTTGGGTATATCTTCATTTCGGATTCTCAACTGATGGTACCCAGATCGCAGATCTATCTTAGAGAAACATTGTGCTCTTTGTAGTTGATCAAATAAATCATCTATCCTTGGGAGAGGATACTTATTCTTCACCGTCACTTTAATAAGCTGTCGATAATCAATGCACAGCCTAAGTGACCCATCTTTCCTCTTTACAAATAACACCGGTGCTCCTTATGGGCATACACTAGGATGGATGAAGCCTTTATCCAACAAATTCTCTAATTGATCCTTAAGCTCTTTAAGCTCTTCCGGTGCCATTCTATATGGGGGTATGGATATAGGTCTAGTGTCGGGAATTAAATCTATGCAAAATTCAATCTCCCGCTCGGGAGGTAAACCTAGTAGCTCCTCGGGAAATACATCCACGAACTCCTTCACAGCCGACACTTGACTTACATTTCCAACCTTCGCCTTAGTATCTCTTACCACGGCCAAGTAACCTATACAACCTTGTCGTAATAATCTTCTGACAGAAATGACCGATATCAAATTGGTTGGAGCATTACTCCTATCCCCCTGAATACTAAATGATGGTTCACCAGGGAAATCAAATCTAACCAATTTATGATAACAGTCCACACTAGCATGACAGGGTGATAACCAATTTATCCCCAAGATCACATCAAAGTCTAAGGTGTCTAACACCACCAAATTCACCAAAGTGTCCTTGTCCTTGACTCGTACTACATAGGACTCATATTCCCATTCAGTCACAAATATCTCCTTTAAAGGAGTAGACACCACTAATTGTTCCTTTCTCCTAACAGAATCTCTACCCAACCGAGATGCAAAACATGGAGAGATAAAAGAATGGGTAGCATCAGAATCAAATAAGACTCGAGCATTCATATCACAAACTGAAAGAATACTTGAGACCACGGCATTGGATGTCTGGGCCTCCTGCTGTGTTAAAGCAAACACCCTTGCTTAGCCTCTACTAATAGAACTCTGATGTTCGGACCCAGATGGCCTACCTTGAGAGGAAGTACCAGCACCTCTACCTCTCGATCCACTAGTCTCCCGGCCAGATGAGGCAGCAACTGAAGGAGCAGACAAAGCTAGCTGGGTGGAACCACGTGCCAAATCTTGTGATTGATAAGCCATCGAACAATTCCTCCTAATGTGCCCGGGTTGGCCACACCCATAACAAACGACCGCAGTACGTAAGCATCGTCCACTATGTCTCCTCCCATAAATATTACAAGGGTGGATAACTTGACTACTTTGTCTCGAATCTTGTTGCCTCCTAGCATTGAAAGTTCTTTGTCCCGTCCCAACACTAGCACTAGGCAAGTCACTCCTCTATTGGGATAATCGTGAATCCCTCTATGGACCCTGACAGATAGAAGACGAACCACCACTGCTAAAATCTCTACGACCTTGATAACCCTCTGTCTTGGCCCTCTTTGCTCTATCCTTTGTAGCCCTACTCTCACTGGTCCTCATCTCAATGCGTTGAGCACAATCTACTACTGAGGAATAGGTAGTGAAATCTCGAGATGCCACAGCCCTAAACAGTGGCTCTATTAACCCATCCACAAACCTCTGAATCTTCATCTCCTTAGTAGAAACGAGGTAGGGAACATACCAAGACAATTGTGTGAACTTGATGTCATACTCCGACACCGTCATACTCGAAGTTTGTACCAAAGTCTCAGACTCCCTAGCTCTAGCATTACGTACACTGAGTGGTAGGAACTGATCCAAGAAGGCTGCACTAAACTCACTCCAAGCCAATGGGGCTACATCCGTTGGTCTACCTCTACACAAAGAGCTATATTACTCCTGCGCCACATCCTCTAATCGGAAAGCGGCTAATTCAACTGACCGAACACTGGAGCATCCCAAAGCTTTACATATCTTCTCCATCTTATCCAAGAAAACCTGGGGTTTCTCTAATGCATCAGACCCTGAAAATGATGGAGGCTTAAGCTTTAGGAAATCGGGAAGAGAAATCTCTAAGTGACCCATCTCAACCTCACGATATTGGTGATCGGCCTGTCTTTGGGAGCTAGAAGATTTTTGTACTGTAGGTCTCCCCTCTACTACCTTCTGTATATCCTCCATACGGGTTGCCATCATCTCTACAACTCGATTAACTCCCTGTAGGCCTGCCGCTAAATCCTCAATAGTAATACCCCCAACTGGGTGTCTATCTACATCACCTGAGGACTGTCCCTCATTTTGCCTACTCACAAGCGTATCCAACCTCACTAGCCTAGTGGCCCTGCCACGTCTACCTCGGCCTCTCTGGGTGGATGCCCATGGCCTATCTGCCATCTCAATAGGAGCATCTTGCTCCCTCATTCGTCTTGAGGCGGCTTGTGTCTTAGGCAGCATTCTTACCTAGACAAGAGCAAACACCTGATATTAAACACATATTATAATCATACTTAAGGCAAAAGGTGGTTTCTAAGATAGGGAATCTATGTGGTCATTTGGTTGTAAAATGTGCCGCGGTTCACACTTTACAATTGAAGTTCTCGCATAAAGACCCGACTCTCTGCTTGACCAACAAAAGGAAGTTCTAGGACCTAAACAAACCTAGGGCTCTGATACCAACATTGTCACGACTCAAATTCCAAGCCATGACCGATGCAAGGGTCCAATGGACGTAATTCACTAAACCCAAGCAAGCCTATTATTTATCTTACTTATAATTCCATCTAATATCACTAAGTCATATTTCATAACTTTGAATCAAAATAGTGATATACATTGCCAACTCGTACTGGCATTACTCTTTAAAAATTTACATACAATGTCTACAACATGTATTCTAATAATTTACATTAAGCTCGTCTATACAAAACAAAATAACAGTCGACTTCCAGTGAAGTGACTCGGATGAATATACAGCTACCGAATGTCGAGACACCTACCAAAAGATGGACACAGGTCTACAAGGACACCTCGTCCTAGTTACCGACTGCCTCGTGATCTGAAAATATGAATTTGAAAATGGTGAGTATAAACCCAATGAGTGAACAAGGAAGGGAACAAGCAACAACAACAAGGGAGAAATTAAAATCATGATGTACTTGTTTCAAAACAATGCAATTTAGTTCCATTCATATTAAAAACCCCTCATTTTAAACTTAACTCATTTTGTCCTAAATGTTGGAAGTCCATGCTTAGATATGGTAGCAAAGAAGTGAAAAATAGGGTAGCAATTGGACAAGATAGGAGACAAAATAGAAAGTTTTTTGCTGCAGCGAAATTGTTACCCAGAAACAGAAAGTTTTTCGCTGCAGCGAGAACCAGTTCTAGTGAAAGGTCCTTAAACCCGAGAGTTTCTCACTGCAGCGAGCATGACTTTCACTGCAGTGAAAATAGAGCAACAAGAGAAACATTTTCCCTCACTCAACAAAAAGCCATCCTGCTAAACTAACAAAATCAACATAAAACTCATGAAAATTCTCAAAGTACAATGTGTCAAATTTCACATATATGTCAACCATATATCACATTCATGAGCTTTCATTTCATAAATCTAGATATGCATAATTACATAGACAAACATCAATATCATCATAATCACTCCCGGCTCATGTACATCCCCCCACATCGTGCACATAGCCGGCACCATCATGTGCATCCCCCAACATCGTGCACAATCAGTGCTATCGTGTACATCCCCCCACATCGTGCACACGGGCACTATCATCATCTATCTCTCACGCCACCATCATCACCGGCATGTGCATTCCCCACATCATGCACACACACGGTTACAGTCATTATACACAATATCATTCATCATGCACAACACACATATATATATCATCATAATACAATAGTGCATGAATCCATAGCAATCACATATTACAACATAAAACCATTTTTCAAAAGCTTGTTCCCAAGGCACTTGTTTTCATGAAAAACTTGATAATTCATTCAAATGGGTGGCAATTACATTATATTTCCCAAAACAAGTTTTGAAGGCAGTCCACTCACAGGTGTCAAAAATCCAGATTCCGAGTGCACTTGGACTAATTGTCCTCAGGCACAATTCCTTTGCCTTTTTCGGACGTCTCACTACCTTGACAAATAACAAAGTCGAGGAATTTACTATATTGTCCCTAAATTGATATAAACTAATTTAAATTACTAATGCTTGATATGTAAATGCAAAAATACGTCCGATTACCGCTTAATCGCGGTATCGATTAAATTCGACCGATCACCCGATTAATTGGCGATTGTGTCCAAATCACCTCCAAATTAATTCATTTCTCCTCTAATACCTTAATTTACCACATACCATTTAAATAAAGCCAAATTCAGCATTAGAACCCTCACAGTTCCTTATAGAAAAATTCGGTCATTTGGTGCACTAGCACCGAAATTTTTTTTACATAACCGTTTCACCTTAATTCATCATTTTCCAAGCCATTTTCCTTGAAATAAAAACAATCCCCCATTGATATTCAGCCCTCATGGTTCGACCAACAAGGAACCCTAGAGAAATTGAATATTTCTTTTGTGTTTTTGTTCATAACCATGCTTAACTATCCCTAAACACTAACATAGTCTAAAATCAAATTATTCCAACAACAATTCCTCTTCCATACCCATTTTTCAGAATTGAATTCATCATGATAACTCAATATTCAACCATGGAAATCAAGAACAAAAGCATGGGTAAGCTAGGTATCAAGGAGAATTAAAGAAATTCTAACTTACCTAACTTGTTTCCTTGATTTTTTCACTTTTTCTTTGAATTTCTACCTAGGTTTTCTTGTTTTTCCCTTTGTTCTTCCTTTGTTCTTGTTGCTGGTTGCCTAGGCCGAATATGGTGAGAGAATTAGGGATTTAATGGGCTGATTTCTATAGAAAATAATAAAATAATCAAGCATGCCACATGTCACATGCTTATTGGCCCAATTTTTTTAACTTTTTAACTTTTTCTTCTTAATTTTCAACCACAAATATTCTGGTATTTATCTAATCCTACCACAATTAAAATCCCTTGGTCTTGACAAGTGCTGGGGTGAAAAATTTATCAATTTACCCTCAGGGCGGTAAAACTACGATTTTACCTCTATACTTCGAAATGTACCGGAATCACATTATTTCTACTTTTCAACCTCAAATAACATTAATATTGATCAATATTAACCAAATGGGGCAAAATCGTTTTATAAAAATTCTCGTTTTGTCTTATAGTGGCAAAATTACCATTTTGCCCTTGTGCTCTAAAAATATCGAGAATCACAATTTTTCACTACTAAACATCATTTTATACTCCAATAATCGTAATTATATTTCATATAATTATTCTTGATCAAATGTGATCAAATCTTGGCTAAAAATCTCCATTTTATCATCAAATGGTAAAATGACCATTTTGTCCCTAAGCGGTCAATTTTCCTGATGGACTCCAAATTGGATCTTGAACTCCGAATCACTATTCTAAGTCATTCTGTGGGTTGTAGAATTTTCAAATTTCTCTTAGAATTTCTATTTGAACTAGTTCAAGGCTCGATTTAACTTAATTGTACCACTCGGTACAATACCATCTTTTAATCGAGCTTGACAAGGTCTCATAGTTTTACCCCAGAACGATAAAATTATTGTTTTGCCCTTATGTTTCGAAAATTACCGAAATTAAAATTTTTCACTTCCTATCATTAATTTATACTAGAAATAGTTAATCTTGGTCAAAAATTTTACTCCATGATCAAATTATTATCTTTGATGGTAAAACGATGATTTTGCCCTTAAACATCAAAATTTTTAATTTTTCCCTAAATGAACCCTCGAACTCCGAACAATCATTTTTAATCATTCATGGACTGTAAAATATTAAATTTCATCCTACGATTCCTATTTGAACTAGTTCGGGGTTAAATCAACTTAAGTGTACCGTTAGGTATAATATCGGATTTCGTCTATTCTTAGGGGCTTTCCTAGCATAATAACATGCTACTCAGTGCATGTATGTCATGATATGTGTTTATAGGGTCGAGTTTTACAAAAAGACATATAAGGATGTTGTTTTGGGCAAAACTAGGGGTATTGGGGTGAAATGCATCATGTGAAGAAGGGAGATAGCCGTGGGGTGGTGAGTGCACAAGATAACTTGGCTTTGGATCCGAAGCCAATTAATGCCCCTAACAATCAAAGGCAACAAGCTCAACAAGGAAGTAGGAAGATTACGATCAACACAACTATCTAGGATGAAGAAATGTTATGGACAAAAAGTAGTGCAATCGGTAGATTACGCCAAAAGGTTAGTTTTGAGATCATCCAGTCAAAGCTTTGAAAGAAGGTATCTCCACACAAGTTAGGGTGCTAGATGGACTGTCAACCTTGGTAACCTTTGAAGACTACGATATGATGACCACACTTATAGAGAACTACTAGGAAGTTTTTGAAAGGTTGTTTGAAGTCCTCACACCAGCAGACAAAGTTGACAATGAAAGAGACATATGTGTGTGGTTAAGACTCGAAGAGGTACCATTTCAACTGTAGCACTTTAACACCTTAAAGGCGGTTGCAGAGTGTTAAGGAGTGTTCAAGGGAGTTGATAGATTCACATACAAGAAAGAAAGACTAAACCAAGCATTTGTATTGGTGTTAGTGAAAAACAGGCTTTTAATCCCCAACCATGCGACTATTGAAGCAAGAGGGAAGCTGTACACCATCTGTGTAAGCATCGTGGGTGGAGAAGGTGTGGATGACCTAGTTGTGTACTTAAAAGGCAAGGAGATTATGCAAGAGGGAAGCGAGCTAGCCCATGGAAAAGTGCAACACGGCAGAAGGCATGATGGAACTAACACAAAGGTTGTACAACAAGGAAAGGTACAAACCAAAGCAACGAGCAGCTTAGGAAAGAGAGATGGAGGTACAGTTATGTCAGTTGAGTTCAAATTAAAGAAGAACCTAGGATGTGACAGAAGCAACAGCCTAGAAAGTTTACCATTGTAATAGTTGTACGAAAAGAATGGGGTGCAAGGATAGTAGAAACAAGAAAAAAACCTGCAAGTGGACAGAGAGGAAAAGAATGTGGAAATAGAAAAGGTTGGTGAAGGAAAAATTACAAGTAAAATAACACTAGAGCAGAAAAGTGGAAACATAGTAGGAAGTGGACAGAGAAAGAAGTCCTGGTTAGGGGAAATGTCAAACTCTACAAGTTAAAAGAAAATGGAGAGATAAGCGAACTGGTCATTGAAAGACAAATAGATAGCCAAAAGCAAAAGGAAGTTCACTTTTCAAACCAAAGAAAGGGTCCACAAGAAAAAGAAAAGGCAGTTGTCAATGTTGAAATTGATTGGGCCAATAAACTAGGAGTTTTTGAAGTTCTAGGGCTTATTTTGCATCGACCACGGGACAATTTTAGTGAGAGAAGCCCATGTGTAAATTATGAACTTATAGAAAGCCCATAGCCACCAAAAGGTTTTAGAAGCCTAGTAATAACACAAATAGCAGATTCCATGATGGAAAAAAACAAATTCACAATTCAAGATGAAGGAACCCCTCCAAGATGTGTCCCCATGACAGTGGATGGCAAAGTAGAAATACAAAAAGATAGTGAATCGATAGGGGAAAGATGGGTTGGAATCAAAAAAGAAAAAAGGGGAAGGTCACAGAAGGACCAAGAGGAAAGGGAACATGTCACGGGAAAGGAAGAGAGCAGATTAGGGATAAATGAAATAAACAAGATGAAGGGTGAGGAGATTAGAGAATAAATGGCATGTGGGGAAGAAGTCAAGGGTTTTGAGACAAATCGAGAGGAATGGTCGGCCAACAACTTGAGAAGGAGTTGCAGAGGAAGAAATAGTAATAGAAAATACTCACTAGAGCAAGAAAATAGTCAAGGGAGCTCACAGAAATGGAAAGATAGAGTAAAGAAAATTAAATTAACCAAGAAAGTCAGAACTACCTCTTCAAAGTACAGCAAGATGAAAGATAGAAGAAGTGGGATAAGGGAGATGCTAGATGAGGAAGAGGGAGTCACAGATATGGAGTAGGACGTCCATGACACAAGCCTAATGAAGGACTTAAACTACAAACATCGCCATCTGACTTTTTAGAGTGAGGTTGAGGAAATCTGGGAAATGAGCAGGAATTTGGGTTTGACCTTTCAATAGGACAAGGAAACAGTTTTGCAAAGCATAGTAGTGATGGAAAACTTGGACAGAGGTGAAGGAGCGACAGTGATAATGGCTGACCCTTAATTTGGGCTGGTTAGTTGCTCTTTTCTTTGTGTTTGTTGCTATTTCTTTTTTAATAAAGCTTATTACTTGGAATATTAGGTGCTTGGGTAGTAGAGAAAAGAAAAGAGTGGTTAGGCAATTAGTTGGAAAAGAAAGACCTGATATGTTGCTCATTTAGAAAACAAAATTAGAAAAGTTAGAAGTTGGTGTGATTAGAGCAATATGGGGTAGTGAACAATGTATGATCAAGTTCATCCAGTCACTAGGAACTTCAAGAGGACTCTTGAGTGTTTGGAAAGCTGACTTCTTTAATCTTGAGTACTATTTTGAATCTCGCCATTTTATTCTGCTTGTGGGATGCATTAAGAAATTGAATCTCAGATGTGGGTTCGAGAACATATATGCTCCAAATTTAGGAAATGAAAGACGAGAACTTTGGGTTGAGCTACAAAGGTTAATGAACTTGGTAGGGGTTCCTTAGTGC
Organism: Theobroma cacao; assembly: GCF_000208745.1. Classification (NCBI taxonomy): domain Eukaryota; kingdom Viridiplantae; phylum Streptophyta; class Magnoliopsida; order Malvales; family Malvaceae; genus Theobroma; species Theobroma cacao. Next base: position 23,492,148 of record NC_030850.1, on the reverse strand, counting down.
CTAGGAGAAGATTTCAATGTTACACTCAACTTGGGAGAACGAATTAGTAGGAATGAACATCTTAATGAAATGGCTCATATAAAAAATTTTGTTGAAGAGACAAGGCTTATGGACTTACCTATGCAAGGTGGGAGATTCACCTATAGAAACTTTAGAGAAGATGAGGCTTTTAGTAGACTTAATAGGTTTCTAATGTCAAGGGTGTTGGTTGACAAAGTTGGAGAGATTATTCAAAAAAGGCTACCTGCTTCACTTTTCGATCATAATCCAATCCTCTTAAGGGAAGCTATTATGGAGTGGGGACCTAAACCTTTTAGATTCTTCAACCATTGGTTGGAGGAGAAGTCCTTTAGCTCTATATTCTTGAAAGCATGGGAAAAGACGCAAGTTATAGGGAGTGGCTGTAGAGGTATTTAGGGGAGCCTACTAGGAGTCAAACAGACCATCAAGAATTGGCAACAAAAGGAATTATGAGAGTCATAGAGAAGAATAAGTGAGATTGAAAGTGAAATTTAGAAGGCAGAGGAAGAAGCAATTAGAGGAGGGGGTAGGGATCATAGGTGGAGAAGGTGATATCGAATAAAAGAGGAGAATTGTGGACAGTGCACAGGATCACAGAAAGAGAATGGCATCAAAAATCAAGAATAAAATGGTACCTTGAGGGGGATAGGAACTCCAGGTTTTTTCACACTATAGCTTTATGTAAGAGGAGATCTAATTTTATCTCAAGTTTAAAAGTAAAAGGTAGGGTTTGTGAGGAACCGCGAGAAATCAAGGACAGAATAGCTAAGTATTTTGAAATGATTTACAAGGAGGAGAAAGTTGCAAATGTGAGGGAACTCAATGGTGAGTTTAAGGTTCTTGACAAAATAAAGGCAAAGGAGTTGGAAAGAGCGATGATAGAGAAGGAGGTGTGGGAGGCCATTGAGTCATGTGACGAGAATAAGGCTCCTAGGCCAGATGACTTTAATTTGAATTTCTCCAAAAAGTAATGGCAGGTGATAAAAGGGAAGGTAATGAGCTTTACTGAAAACTTTTTCTAGACAGGGTTCATTGAGGGATGCGTCAACACAACTTTCATCACACTTGCTCCAAAATGTAGTTCCCTTGAGAGCATTAGGGATTGTAGGCCCATCAGCTTTGTTGGTAACATTTACAAAATCATTACTACAGTGTTGGCCAATAGGATGAAGAAGGTAATAGGGGAGATGATAGGGAACCAACAATTTGCTTTCATGTTTGGAAGGCAATTGGTGGATTGTGCGCTCATTGCAAACGAGGTTGTTGATATCATGAGAAAAGATCAAGTGGGAGGTGTGTTCTTTAAAGTGGACTAAAGAAAAGCTTATGATACAGTGAGTTGGAGTTTTTTTTATTTCATTTTGAGTAAAATGGGGTTTGGGGTGAGATGGAGAGAGTGGATAAAGGTGTGTATTTCCACTGCCAAGATCTCCATGTTGGTTAACAAAGTATCGACACGACAATTTAGGATGAAAAGAGGTTTAAGGTAAGGATGTCCCTTGTCACCATTTTTATTCAATTGTGTCACTACGGCATTTAGGTAGAGTTAGGTACTTTACAATGTAATGTGATTATAAGTAATGTGATTGCAAGCAATGTGATTGCAGGGAAGATAACATTGCAGCGTTTGGTATATAAGTAATGTAATGATTAAAATACAGAGAAGATAACATTGCAGTGTTTGTTTTACAAGTACTTTACAGGGTATGTAATGTTAATTTCCAAAACTACCCTTATATATTAAAATACAAGTTTAACATGTATTNAACACGATTGATTTACAAGTATTTTACTGAGAATGTAATGCTAATTTTCAGAAGTACCCCTGTTTATTAAAATGTAACTTTAAATATACGTTTATTTTTTATTGTTATTTTTTTTTGTAATAGCATCTCTTAAATATATTTTTAAAGTTATATATTTTATTTTTATTTTTAATATAATTTCCTATATTATATATTTTATGTTTAATTTTTTTTTAGAAGATAATATTTTATTTTTATTTCTTAATACGTTTTATATGTATACATTAATGTGATAGCTTCCTCTCTTGTAACCAATAGCAAATTAGCAATAAAATATCCATAATTCTTAATCTCCAATTATTTTCTTTTGAAAATATCATAAATTCAAAATAACTTGCTATCAAGCTAAAACAAAATATCAAGCATAACATCACCAAAACCATATAATTGAAAATCATAAATGAAGTTCCTTGATTGATGCTCTAAATCAAAAGTCATAAAGTTCTAATAAACCAAAGTTGAAGTCACCTAAAGGATGGACACAACATTGTTAAAATACAAAAGAGTTCAAAGTTAATAACATTGTTAAAGTTCACCCTAAATTAATAACTAGTTCTTTGCAATAACAATACCCATAATTTAGATAGAGCCACTAAGCAAAGCCTTCACATAAATTTTCTGCAACTCCTCTAACAATGAAAATAGATAATTTATTTTCCACATATCACTAGAGATGATATGTCCAGCCTTAACAATTTCTTCGGAAGTCAAACCTTCAACTCCCTGAACTATCTCAATTACACGATTTTTCAACCTCGCATCTTCAACCATGAATTGAAAACAACTTGCTAATTTATCAATTCCTTCCCTTGCACCTTGACAGATTTCTCCAATTTTATCCACACTAGATTGGAATGCATGACCAATGTTGTCACCATTACTTTTTGTCTTAGCTTTTTTACGACTCACCTCTCTGTCACCTTGCTTTGTAGTCCTTCTTCTAACAGCAGTGGATCCCTCACTTTTGGTAGCTTGAGCAGGAGAAACATCATCATCACCATTGTCATCTTCATCAACATTCAATGCATTGAAAGCTTCTGAAGCTACCCTTGTTGCTACAAATGAAACTTCCTCAGTTTCTATGTTCTCCACTGCATCAACTGGTGACTCTGCTCCTTCCCCAGTTGCTCTATCTTCCCAAATATAATGGCTAATTGATCAAAGTGAGGGAAAGGCTTGTTTCTAAGTCCTGCAGCAGCTGGGTGACTCTATATATATAACAAAATACAAGGCATCAAAAAACCATGCAAAACTAAATATATGCCTAACTTTAGAATATAACAATGTTGTAAAATAAATTAGAATCTTTACCTTAACCCAACCAATCCAAACATCATCATCACAAGTAACACATTTCTTGACATCATCCCAACCAAATCCAGAAGCAGAATGCGATATCATCTCAACAATTTCCCTATATTGTGTCTTCAACAACCTCATTCTAGAGTTAATATGGGGGATAGCCTTTATGTTGCAGTTTGGGATCCTTTCTTTCATCCATTGCTCAAGTTGTTGCAAGTAACCAGGCATGAATGTTCCATTATCTCTACCCCAACTTCCTTCATTCACAAGATCGATGCAGCAGTCAATTAAGACTTCATTTTCAATAGGTGTCCACTGATGGGTGGATCTTTTGCTTGTCCTCCCTAATCCTTGAGATGATGCAACTTCCATCTACAAGTATAAAACATAATATAGAAACGACATAATAACAAATATATAGTATACAATAGTTAATTAAAAATTAAAGAAGAAACATAACTGATCTAATTAAGAACAAATACAAATATGTCTCAATCAACACAAATTTGAGTTATTACAAATACAACATACAACATTTGTTGAACCAAATAAAAAATTAAGTTTCATTTCTAGAAGCTATCCAAACATTCCACATTTCTTGTGCCAAGTTATTTCTCCAAGTAGTCCATGCATTTGATGTCTCAATGTATTGGATCGTATCTGCATTTTCCATCGCTTTTGATTCCGTATACTCTTCATCCATTTCATCCTCAAGTGGATCATGTGTCATTTCTCTCCTAATGTGATTGTGTAACAATGCACAAGCAGAGATAATTCTACATTTTTTTCATGACTTGAAACTCCCATCGGGCTCATGACAACTGCCACGACGTCCCGATAGGCACTTATTACCCGAAATGTCGATTGGAACCCCGCAAAGCTTAACATCAGCTTTCGCATCTCCCCAATAAGTGACAGTTATTAAATCTCACATTTCAAGAAATCATAAGTCATTTCCAAATCAAAACAATATAATATTATTTTTTGGCTCACAGGGGCACTTTCGTTATTTTTCTTCAAAAATATCGAAACCCGCCAAAAACATGGTGTAAAAGCTAAATATGTTCATCCATACTTTAAATCAGATTACTGAAGTATAAAATTACTTTTATAGTGACACGTGGGCCCCCAACTAACCAATAAGGTGCAAGTCTGTGAGCCTATAATTTTGTCGATGCAAGGCTAACTGAAGTCCTTGATGCAATCGGCTATCTACCAGCTATCCCGAGCCTGAAACGTGGGGAATTGAGGGTGGTGAGATTATAAAATCCCAGTGAGTAAACAGATACCATCTAAACTATCTAAAGGCGAGTAAATGGAGGCGAATTAAAATAAGTCATCATACTGTAATTTCATTACCTTTCAACTCATTTTAACCAAATAAACAACTAGACTTATGATTTCTTGAAAAGCTTGGCTCGTGCCAAAAATCATTCTCATACTCAATTATCAAGGATACCTTGATCGAGGGTTATCCCAACCAAGTCCGCCAAGGCTGTTAAAGGTCTTTACATCCGAAATTTTAGCCATGCCTTGGTGTTGGCTGAGTCTCACTCTCACGCGGTGGTCCATGTGAAGTGCACTCAAATCTTTACCTCAGGAGATACTTCATCCAACATCTTCCCCCGGAGGTAAATATATAATTGGGTTACTGTGTCCCTCTCATAGGCAGTCCACGAAAACCCCCACCACTGCAGTGACTATGGATTATTTTATCTACCACCTGATTTATAAAATCTTTTTCTGCATGACATGGCAATTTATCACAACCTAGCCTCTCAAGGCTGAATACACAGTACAAATAATTCTAACACCAAAAATCAGTTTAGCCATTCATGCTCATATATTGTCATAAGCCATTCAATTTAAAACCATAAATTTACAACACAAGCAAGCAGTCTCCAATTACTCTATTTTCAAAATCAGTATTCAATTTTTCAAAAAATTTATAAAATCATTTTATAAAATAACGATTTCTCCTAAAACATAGCAATTTACCATTTAAACCTATTTTCTATAAAATCACACAATTGTATAAAATCACTCTAGATAATTAAGACGATAATAAGTTTACTCACAGTTTTAGGAGTCGATGTACTCTTAATCCCAATCTCTAAGCACAATCTTTGTACTTTTACCAGTATAATTTACTCACCACCTATTCACAATGTACAATACATAATTCACCACATTAATCCTTGACCATTATAAAATCAATTCAGGCTCGGTGTATATGCATGATATGATATGCAACTTATCCGACTACCGCTTAAATGCGGTGCTGACTTAATTCGGCCTATTACCCGATTAAATGACAATTATGTCCAATTTAGCTCCAAATTGCTCCATTTCATTTCTAATATTTCAATTCACTAAATACAATTCCAATAATTTAAAATTCAGCCTAACAACCCTCACAATTCTTCTTGAAAATTTCGGCCATTGTGGTGCACTATCACTAAACATTTTCCCATTCCATTTTCTCACCATAAATCATCATTTCATCAATTTTTCAACCAATTCATTTGATCACAAAATCAATTTATTACTTCTACACTTCACATAGGGTTCGACCATTGAAGGTTCATGGGGAAAATGGATTCTTTTCTTGTTGTTTTGTTTTTAAACATGCTTAACTAACATAACTTATAATCAAATCAATCTAACATCATTCTCTCTCCATACCCATTCCAACCAGCCATGAATTCATCATGAAAACATGTAATTTAACCATGAAAAATGAGGAGAAATGCATGGGAAAGGTAGATCACAAGTCAAAATCAAGAAATTTTACCTTTTGTCACTTGTTTCCTTGAATTTTCACTAATTTTCCCTTAAATTTCTCCACCTAGGGTTTTTATTTTTCTTTTCTCCCTTTGTTCTTCTTTGCTCTTGGTTTGGTCTGCCATATGAAAGAAATGGGCTGATTTTTATGCCTTTTTTACAAAGAAACAATAAAATAATAAAAGCATGACACATGGCATTTTCTTATTGGTTTAAATTTTAAATATTTGACTTTTAATTCTTTAATTCTCCATCACACATTTCTCATGTTTATCCATTTCCATGATGAATAAAATCTCTTGGTCTTGACAAGTGTTGGGGGTGAAAATTTACAGATTTGCCCCCGAGGTGGCAAAATTACCATTTAGTCCCTATACTCTCAATTATACCGAAATTAAAATTTTTCACTTATAAACCTCAAATCATACTCCAATACTCAAATCATACTCCAATAAGTCAAATGGGGCCAAAAAATCTTTTCTAAAATTCCCATTTTGTCTCCAAGTGGCAAATGACCATTTTGCCCCTAGATAGTGAAAATTTCGGTTTGACTCCAAATCGATCCTCGAGCTCCGAATTATCATTTTGACTCATCCCTGGACTATGAAACTCTTAATTTCACCTTAAAATTCCTATTTGAACTAGGTCGACTTAATGATACCATTAGGGGCAATATCGTCTTTTAACGATTTCTCAAACTTCCTAAATATGCAACCATTCTATTGAGCGTGTAAATGACGTCGTAATTATTTTATAGAACAGGGTATGATAATTTTGTTTTCACTAGGTACCAAGACTTCTCTCTAAGTATTGCCCATCTCATCTTAAGGAATCCAAAACATCTCTCAATAACATTCCTAGCACCAGAGTGTTTGTAATTAAACAATTCTTCTTTTGAACGAGGAGTGCGATTTTGTCTTCATTCATTCAAATGATAACGCTGACCTCTATATGGAGTTAAAAACCCCTTTGCATTTGTATACCCAGCATCACATTAGTAGAAAAAACCTATGATAAAAAATTTATTTTTAGTCCATCACTCTAAAATAGTTAAAAATTGAATGTATATTTTCCTCATACCTTTTAGGACTTTCAATCCATTTCTTCTAGATATTGCATCTCGAAGAACCCTAGAGTCTGAAGTAGAACCCTCCCATCCGAGTAAGATATATATGAATTGCATATCTTGTGAACATACCCCTAACACATTTGTAGCAATTTCATTCTTCATTGTTTTGTATCTAGGCTTATCAATTTCCAGGGCATTGACTTTAATGTAAGCTCCATCTAAAACACCTAAACAATTCTATTGTTTCCAATAGAATAATGACAAAAATTATCCTTTAGTTGCATTTTTAATAGTTTCTTATACTCAAGCTATAAATGTTTAAGAAATTTTAGTTTACCTTAAACCATTTCCATCTGAAGTCAGTTGAATTCTTGGGTATAGGCTCTGGCTTCTTTAGCAGTATTGATTACAATGTTAAAACAAAATTCAAAACTAAACCAAAATGCCTACTCACTGTCTCACCAGTTCTAGCAAATTCTCTCTTTATGATCCTATTCTTTGCATGATGAAAAATGATGTACAAAAAGATAGCCACCATTTCCTCAACATTCATGTTTTTTGTTGGTGTAATTCTACCAATGCATTGAAGCATATTACATAGTTTATAAAATGCAGCTCTATCCATTCTAATATTTTCAATGCATGTTAAATCAGAATCAAACACCATTCTCCTAAAATTCAATTGCCTAATAATATGTCTCCTATAAGTATTAGTTTTGTATCTTTTACGCTTTCTAGTATACATTAAAATATGATAACATCCTTGAACCAAAGTATTAGCTAAAAGTATCATGTTGAACAGCTCAATGGCTAATACAATAGCAAACACGATCGTTGCAGTTTGCTCTTGAGAAAACCCTTCCATTGTGTGAACTAACAATATAAAAAAATAATTAAAATAATGAAATATAACATTATATAAAAACAGCATATAGTAAGCACAAAGTTAACTTTTCATGTCCACCTTACAAATACTCAATTTATATAAAAACATTATATAAATACATTTTCATTATTTTTAAGTTAACTTTTTGCACTCTTTTCTTGCACCCTAAAATCTAAAAAAAAATTGCAATGGTTTTCTACTGTCAAGACCAATTTTACCCTAAAGAAAATAAAAAAAATGGGAGGTCAAATCTTTAAAAAAAGGCAAAAAAGAGTAAAAATTCAAATTCAGGGTTAAAATTAGGTTTTTTGGGGTCAAAACGGCAGCAAACTGCCTTTGGCTATTTGTCAATGTGTAGATCTCAAAAAGTTACATGGATTAAAAAAAAAATACCCCGATCGGACAACCGAGCGCAAAGTTACGACCTTTTGAAGTTGAGTAGGGGAAAAGATTCCTATATAAACCAACGGGGCATTTTTAAAGATAAGATGTTTTCACTATGTACAGAAACATGTGACACGCCATATACAGAAATATGTGACACGCCATGTACAAGAACATGTGACATGCCATGTACAGAAACATGTGACACGCCATGTACAAAAACATGTGACAAGCCAAAAACATGTGACACGCTATGTAAAAAAACATGTGACACGCCATGTATAAAAATATGTGACACGCCATGTAAAGGAACATGTGACACGCCATATACAGAAACATGTGACACGTCATATACAAAAACATGTGACAAGTCATGGTTAGGTTGTTACACGCCATGTTGAAAAAAAATATTGTTGCTACACGGCATGCATAAAAACATGTTACACTCCATAGTTAAAAAAGGTTGTTACACACAATGTTGAAAAAAAAATATTGTTGTTACACGCCATGTTGAAAAAATATTATTGTTACACAACATATTCAAAAACATTTTGTTACACGTTAATGCTAGGTATGAGTTCTGCTCAAAGCCAAGATCCATGGATTTGGCAATGCTAGGTATGAATTCTGCTACTTTCAGCATTTCTAATTGGATAGAAGTTCTAATTGGATAGAACTTGAAAACTATTTGATTACCCATATTTTGTTGAGGGAATAAAAACCAAAAATTGCAACCAAACACGTAGCATTTCATTTCATCACAATTACCTGTGCCTTTTATTGAAAATTAGCCCAAAAATCCAACCTCTCTTGCCGATCAAGGGCCAAATTGTTTTAGCGATAAACCCTAAAATACAAATAAGAAGAAAACCCAAATTAACACAAAAAGTCAAATTAAAGAATATAAGAAGAAGATTAAAAAAGGAGAAAGAAAAAGAAGAATGGGAGATTTTAACCCACAATTTCAGATGATGATGAAGTAGAGCTATAATAAGGATGAGCGACTTTAGCAAAATGGAGAAGAAGCAGCAGAAACCCAAAAAATGACGATTTTGCTTCGGGTTTTTGAGTAATTTTTTTAAAAGATGATGGGTAAAAATGTCCTTAAAGACATTGTAGAGTGCAATGTAATGTGATTGCATTGGTATTGGACTGTAATCACATTACATCCATTGGCTGCAATGTGATTGCATTGCAATCTTACATTGCAGTGGTCTGTTACAAACAAACACTGCAATGTAATTTAATTGGGCACATTGCAAGGAATGTGACTTTACATCCCTTATACCAAACGCAACCTTAGTGTATTGATGAGTAATGTAGTGAGTTTGTGACTGTGCAAATGAATTGAGGTTGGACATAGGGGACTGGTCATCTCTCACTTGCAATTTGCAGATAATACGATTATTATGTGTAGACCAGAGTGGGAGTTAGTACACAACATCAAAAGAATCTTGATGAGTTTCTAATTAATTTTTTGGTTGAGGATAAATTTCCAAGAGAGCAGTCTGATTGGAATAGGAATGAAGGAAAGCTTGGTGGCTGAATGGGCGAGTAGGTTTCGATGCAAAGTGGAAAAATTCCCCTCGAGTTACTTAGGCTTACCTTTGGGAGTTAGAAGTAACTCAAAAGAACTTTGGAAACCAATGGTGGAGAAATTTGAGGCCAGATTTGCAAGATGGAAAGGCAAAATGCTTTCGATTGGGGTAGGGTAACACTTATCAAATCTGTGCTTGTTAGCCTTCCTAACTTTTACATGTCTCTTTTTCAGATGCCAGTAGGGGTAAGACAGGAATTGGAAAGGATACAAAGAAGATTTCTTTGAAGTGGGACCCAAGATGTTAAAAAGATCCACTATATTGATTGGATTTCCATTTGCACTTATAAGGAGTTTGGAGGATTAGGGTGGGTCGATCTACAACTTAAAAATAAGGCTTTGCTCAATAAGTGGATCTTGCGGTTTGACAATGAAAAAGACAACTTGTGGATGAGGGTTTTGGTAAACAAAGAAGGTGGCGACCATGGTGACCTTTTCCCTGGATGAGGAAATGCAAGCAAACAATCCTATATCTGGGAAACATTACAAAGCCCATAACACTTGAAGGTGATGAGCATAAAATTCTAAGGGAAGGAATTAGCTTCATTCTAGGAGATGGTGAAAACGTGCGTTTTTGGATGGAGGAATGGATAGAAGGGAATGTTTTGAAAGAAGATTTCTCAAGGATTTTCGCGTTACCTACTAATAAAGAGGGCAGAGTGAAAGAGTTTGGTGTTTGGGTTGATGGCACATGGCAGTGGAGGATTGAATTGAGACGCATGTTATTTGAGTGGGAGAAAGAATAGTGGGAAAATCTATTGAAAGTTAGAATGGAGAACCCAGTGATAAATAGGTACGATGATAAAGTGATTTGGAAAATGAGTACAAGCAGAGAGTATTCGGTGAACTTATTTTATAGAGCAATGGCATATAGCGATAGAACCTCAGATGATATTTGGAAAAAGGTATGGACCGGAGTTGCTCCATTGAAAGTTGAAATTTTTTGTTGGAGGGTAATTAGAGGGAGGGTAGTGGTTAAAGCTGAACTAGTGAAGAAAGGGTTATTAAGAGAAGATTTAGCTCTTTGTATGCTTCGCCGAAAAAGGGAGGAAACAGTTGATCACCTCTTCTTCGAATGCAAAGAGATTTGGAAAGTCTGGACTGAATAAGGGCGTAAATGGGGGATTCAATGGGCAACACACTCAAAGGCTTATTTCTTCTTCCTTGACTAGGGAGAGCTGGTTAGAAATGGGGATAAGAGAATTTGGAATCTAGCTTTCTTTGCCATTATTTGGACTATTTGGTTAATGAGAAATGACATAGTCTTCCAAGGTAAGGTTTGGGATAAAGAGCAATGTTTAGACTTGGTAATGACTAGAGTCACTAGTGGGCAAAGGCTAAATGGCCAGTGGAATACCATTAAAAGTGGAACTTTTTAGGAACCTTGATCTTGATAAAGCTCGAATTAGAAATGAGAACAAGAAAGAAAAGATGATGTGGCAATCGCCAGACAAGGGATCCCTCAAGTTTAATGTCGATGGTGCAGCAAGGGGTATGCCGAGGTAAGCAGCTATAAAAGAGTCCTTATAGATGAATTGGGGGCTATCAAAGTGTTGTTCTCAAAAGCTATTGAAATAGCGGATGCAAACATAGTAGAGGTTCTTGTAATTAGAGAGGCCTTTAAGATTTTTGGAGCTTCTAGGTGGGTGAGGAGTCATGCATTAATAGTCGAAAGTGACTCAAGTAATGTAGCGAGTTGGTCCCACAACCCCAAAAAAGCACCATGGAAGTTAAGAAGGGAGTTGTTTATCTTAGAGGGGATTAAGAGGAGAATAGGTGAGTGTAAGGTCAACAAAATTAGTAGGGAAAATAATAGCATGGCTGATGAGTTGGCAAAGTTAGGAGTTACGAGGGAAGAGGACTTGCTATTTTTTTTACGAATAAGGGGGTTAGAGAATAAGGAAAGGTTTTTGGAGGAAGTGGTTCTTTTTTGGTTTGCTTCACACCTATTTTTTTCTCTTTTTTTCTTTTAGTTTGCTAACCCTTTTTCCTTTCCATTACCTTTTTTTCGTACTATGATTTTTTCTTTTTCTTCCTCTCATGCTCAGGTGTGTAGTTTCTAACATGGCTGACGTGTGAAGGTGGTTTGCTAGGAGCCAAGCTCTTTCTTTGGCAAGGTGGAGAAGATTTTATCATCTGAAGCAATTCCTTGGGTGAAGGAGATTTTATCACCTGGATCCAGTTCTTAAAAGAGTTTTCCAATTTCTGTGATGGTTCCCATGGAATAATATGGCATAAAGAGTCTTGGAAAAAAAAAAGGAAAACAACTAGGAAGGATAAAAAAATAAATAAAATAAAAAGAAAAAAAAGAAGAAGAGAGAGGAGAGGAAAAAATGAAAAAAGAAGAGAAAGAAAAAGATATTAAAAAGAAAAAAAAATGAATAGGAAAAGTTACAAATGTTTCAGGGCAAAGTTGAAAGGGTCCCATATCTTTTCCTATGTAAGTGGGTGAGTTAGGGTGGGGTTTGAGCTCATTGCGGGAGTGTTTGTCTGGTTGGGAAAGGTGAGTGGTTCTATGGGTTGAGTTCCTTCCTTTTGGTTTTGTGTTGTCTGTTTGTCATGGATTATTCCTCCAAGTTTAGGAATGGAGAGGATAGTATTGTTTGATCAGTTGCTGTGGTTTAATGGGGAGAGTGGGATTATGAGAGATTTGCCTAGTTTTTTATTTTTTCGTTTTTTGCTTTAGTTTTCGATCTTAGTCTTCCTGAAGGTGAGGTTGAGAGTAGGTTAGGAGTTTTTTAGTTCATAAACACTATGTCAACAACTTTGGTATCTTAGCTCTTGGGATGGAAAAAATGAAAAGGAAGAGAATTAATAAAAAAAAAAGAAAAGAGAGAGAAAAAAAGAGAAAAAAGGGAGAGGAAAAATTTGTTATGATCAAATGGAAGGAAAGACAGTGGAAAAGGAAAAAAAAGGAAAAAAAAGAGAAAAAAATGAAGTAAAAAAATTAAATATAAATAATATAATAAAAAAATAAATAAAAAAGAGATAGGAAAAGTAAATAAGAAGAGGAGTGGAACGGATGGGGATAAAGATAAGAGTTTATCCTTATCATTTTCCTTAAGCCACTATGCTCTTTGTGTGTGTTAAAGGAACCCAACTGTTTCAATTTGAATAGTCCAAGGCAAGGTTGGGCCTATCAAGCATTGTGGTCCTCCTACTTGAGTCTCACGGTTTGCTTTAGACTGAGCGTCATGGTTTTGTGGAGGTTTTGATTCTGGATGCTGCACTTCAAAGAAGCTGCACGAGGCAATTATCTCTCAAGGTTCGTGAACTTTTTGAGGGAGCCATGACACATAACCGATGATTAGAGACTTCCATGATGGTTGAAAAATGAAATGCTGGTTTTCTTGGTAGTTGGTATGTGCAAGGTTTGTTAATTGATCAATGGATGAACGATGTGTTAAGTTATGGTTCATGATTTCGTTGGTGTGCTCGTTCCCCTGTTTGATCTTCCACTAGAAGGGGGGTTTATGTTTTTTTCTTGTTTCGTTGTGTTTTTTTGTCTTGTTTTCCTGTTTCGCTTTAGAAACGGCTGTCTTGTGTTTTCCTTGTGTTTTTGGTGGAAGTGCTCCATGTTGATTCCTTAGAATTCATGATAGTTCAAAGATGATCAGAGATCCCTAGGTCAGCCAAAATGAGCCTGAAGAACAAAAGTGAGAACACACTGTGGAGGAAACTTTGGGTGTGTTGGGAGAAGTTAGGTTCATGGTTATTCGTGGGACACATAAGGGTAAAATATCAAGAAAGTAAGAGGGAAGATTACTTTTGGAGGCTTCTTGGCGTGATCCCTATTTGCCTACCTTTGATGACTCGTAAGGGTTTCTACTGAAATAATCATTTGTTCGAATAAGGAGTTTCTTGGTCTGGGGTAGAGAGGCTTCTCACCATTTTTCACTCTGGTTGAGTTTTACTAGTTTTAGACTTTTGTTTAGGGGTTTTATTCAGAACTCTGCTTATCTTTTGAGATTATACGTGTTGAGATGTTGCCAAGTGCTCTTTGAACAGCTGCTACTTTTGTAATTGTACAGAACATGCTCTTCTCAAGATAGCATTATGTTAACAAGAGTCTCCACGTTTGAGACTCCTCATGGCATTATAGTTTATCTTCAATAAAAACTCATCTTTCAGAAGAAAAAAAAATGATGGAGATAAAGTAAATCAAGGAACTATTTCTAGCAATCAAGTTCAAGATGAAGAAATTAAGCTAGAAGAGGAAATATCTACATCACCACAAGTCAAGCCATATGTGCCTCCCATTCCTTTTCTGGATACAGTTGATGAGTTACCTAAGGAGGTTATAGCAAAAGTGCTTTCTTCAAGAAGAAATCAATTTGAGAAGTTGAATAAAAGTCGGCCTTTTCCACCACCTTGGGTTAAGCAAGCATCAAATCTTGAGTTAAAGGCACTACAACCTCATTTTAGGAGGAGGCTACTTTCACACTTCAAGCTCTTTCCATGCAAACTCAAACCCCAATCAAAGTCAAGCTATTGACTATAAAAAATCGCTTCTTGAGAGGCAACCCAAGCTTTCGAAACTCTTATTTTTTAGTTATTCTTATTTTATTTAAATATTTATTTTCATTAATCTCTATTTATTTTTTTCTGTAAAAAAAATTTCTCCTACAATTGACAATGAGGATGATGAGGACGAAGGTGAGGACTAGAGCTTCACTAGATTCATACAATAATCAAGGGAGTATTATTTACCTTTTTTTTTTTACTAATATTAAGGACAATGTTTAGTTTAAGTTTGGGGGGTGAATTTATTTTCTGGTGGTGAGTATTTTGTGAAAGTTTTAGAGTTAATTTTATTTGCATATTTATCTACATTTATAAATAATTTAGGATTAGTTGGTAAATGAATTTATTTCTTGTTTAAATTTTATGAATTTAGAGTAAAGTTGTGCTAATTTTTTTCTATGATTTCTTTATCCAATGATGATAACTAATTGTCCTGAATTCTTAGCTTTTGGTTAATAAGTTTTTTTTTTTTGGATTCATGCTAAAGTCTTTTGTTAAGTATCATTGTTAGGATGTGATTTCCACAATTTTGAGCACTATATCTTTTATTTTGAATTATTCTGAATATATAGAAAATGTTTATATTGATGTAAATTTTAGATTATGTCATGAATTCTAAAATTTGCTTGATTTTCTCTCAAGGCAAAATCCTAGGCAATACTTAGTTAGGGAGATGATTTAGATTATCTTGGGACTGTTTGAGCCTAAAATGCTAACCTTGATAAATTTTTATCATTAGTATACCCCTTTTAAGCCTAATTTATTTTTTCTTTGTTTAACTATATAATAATTTAGCATAGCCTTAAAATAAAATTTCTAATTTTGCAACCCTCACTCCTGAACGTGTATATTGTTTTAGGAATTTAAATTAAGCTAAATGTTGAAAAAGGTGGAAAGGTGATGTTGACGTGAAAAAAAAAATTCAAAATATGATAAATAACCCCACTACCTACAATACAAAGAAAATAAGTTTGGGGGTGTGAAATTGTGAAATTATGAAAAAAAATATGTTGAAAGAAAAAAAAAAGAAAACAAAAGGTTTAAATGTGCAAGAAAAGGTGTACTTAGAGAATGAAAATAGAGATCTATATATATGTCCTAGAATAATTATGTGCTTAGGTTGATTTGAGCCACATTAATATCCTTTATCATACCTTGACCGTAGCCATATATTACAAGCTTTATAAAGTCCTATTGATCCCTAGCTTGGTATTAGTCTACATCAGTGGAGAGAGAGATGAAAAGTAAACCTATGGAATCTAGTACTAGTTTGAAATTCATGTTGGCATAAATAAACTCATCCAGATGTCATGATATTCTTAGTAAAAGACTTCACACACACACGAAAATCCATTCAAGAATGTGCTTGCATTGAAATTGAAACATGAATTTAAAGGATGCCTATATTTTCCCTTAGGTTAATGATTGATAAACATACTTTTGACGAAATTATGTGGAATCATTAAGTTGGTGCACTTTATCTCTAGTAGTCGTAGTAGTAGTAATAGTAGTAATAGTAGTAACTATATTTATTTTAGTTTTCATCAACTAAATTTATTTTCGTAAGTTAGTTTCTTTTCTATTTTTTGCTCGGGGACTAGCAAAATATTAAGTTTGGGGTAAGATAACTCGATGATATAGAGTTATTTGGACTTAGTTTTGATAGTAATTTAGCTTATTTGTTATAGTAATACATAGAAATTAGTAAGTTTTATTTAATTATTTTAAATTAGTTATTTTAGGTGAGTCAATCTAATCATAGTTAATTTTATCCTTAATTTGGTGTTAATGTGGTTAAGATAGGTTGTTACTAATTTATTTGTACTTTTGTAGGTGTTTGATGTAAGAAGGAGAGCAATTTTAAGGTATAGACTTGAACTGCATATGTTTCGATTTTTCAAACATAACTCTCTCTACAAAACTCCGAATGAGATAATGCTTGGACCATTGGAAAGATAAGAGAAAAATCTACAACTCTTATATTACCACATTGTCCAGTTTGACCTGGAAGGTGGTCAAAAATTATATCGAAGTCGACACACTATAGTAGTCTTAGAGCAATTACGATTTCTGTGAATTAATTAGGCAAGGTTGTGGCCCACGTAGTCTATTGAGGAAATCCTAACTGGATTTGACTCCTTTCTTCACCCAACAAAGCCTAACTTCAAAGCCCTATAAAAATAACTTTTCGGAAGACTTTTAAAAAAGAGGAAAAAAAATGAAACACTAGATGGACAATTGAGAGTCAAGCCACAAAGTCATTGACGCTAAAAAGAATTTGAAGGATTCAAGGAGATTTGGAGATCAAGAATACAATTCTTAAGTTTTTCTATCTTTTCGTTATTCTCTTATTTTCTTAGTTTTGCTTTTAATGTTTAAATTTTATTTGATTATGATGTGTGACTTGATATGGAATTAAATTTTTTATCTAAGATTATGATTAAACTCAATATGTAGTCTGAATTATTTATCTCTCTTTTTCTTATTTTGATGGATTTAAGCTATTTATTTGAATGCTTTGTTTACTAAATATCCATCCCTTCATTATTTTTTTGATTGCTCAATGTCAGTAAGCCATTTGGCATTTGCAGATGATGTTATTATATTTACTAATGGTGCGAAATCCTCCTTGCAAAAAATTTTAATGTTCTTGTAGAAATATGAGGCGATTTCTAAGCAGCGAATAAACCATCATAAGAGTTGCTTCATTACTCATCGGAATGTGGTAAACTCTCGGAAATAGATCATCTCTCAAGTCATTGGATTCTTGCATAAGTTATTGCCAAACACATATTTGGGTTGCCTTTATACAAAAGACGAAAAAAGGTAATTTTATTTGATGATCTTGTGGCAAAGATTCAGGAGCGTATTGTTAGATGGGATAATAAAATTCTATCTCCGGGTGGTCGAATTACTCTACTATGTACTGTATTATCTTCTCTACCTATTTATTTGCTTCAGGTCCTTAAACCTACTATATGTTTCATTGAAAGAATTGAAAGAATGTTTCATAATTTTTTATGGGGAGGTTCGGCAGGTACTAGGAAAATCCATTGGGCACCTTGGCACAAAATCACACTACCGTCTACTGAAGGTGGATTAGACATTCGAGACTTAGGTGATGTATTTGAGGCTTTTAGCATGAAACTTTGGTGGAGATTCCAGACTTGTAATAGCATTTGGTCGCAATTCATGAGAACTAGATATTGTGTTGGTCAAGTTCCAAGGTATGTGAAACTGAAGCCCCATGATTTACAAACTTGGAAACGGATGTTAGCTTGTTGTCCGGTTACGGAACAACACATAAGGTGGTGGATTGGGAAGGGTGAGTTATTTTTTTTGCATGATTGTTGGATGGGTTAAGAACCATTGGTCAGTCATTTTCCATCCTTCGCACTTTCTATGACACGAGTTTGCTATTTTTATGATAATGGTGCATGGGATGTAGACAAGCTGAATAATGTATTACCGAAAGAGGTGGTGACGAAAATTCTACAAATTCTGATAGACACATCTAGTATAGATATGGCATATTGGGTCCCCACTTTGAATGGTTAATTCACTACTAAATCCTCTTGGGAGATAATACAATAACGCCAGGCAGTAAATCCTGTATTTAATTTACTTTGGCATAGAAGCATTCCTCTTACTATTTCTTTTTTCCTTTGGAGGTTATACAAGATTGGATTCCAGTTGATTTGAGGTTGAAAACCAAGGGGTTCCAATTAGCCTCCAAATGCCAACATTGCAACTCAGAGGAGTCTTTTTTGCATGTCATGTGGGAATGTCCAATAGCTACACAAGTTTGGAAGTATTTTGCAAAATTCTTTCAAATCTACATTACTCATCCAAAGAATGTTCATCAGATTATTTGGGCATGGTTTTACTCTGGTGATTATACAAAAAAAGGGCACATCCGTACGTTAATGCCTTTATTTATTTTTTGGTTTCTATGGGTTGAACGAAATGATGCGAAGCATAGGAACCTAGGCATGTATTATAACAGAGTGGTGTGGAGAGTTTTACAGCTTATTCACCAATTATTCCATGGGAGGCAATTCCAATGATGGTAATGGAGGGGTGATTTACAGATTACTCAAGCATGTGGTCTAATTTTTCAGAAGGCATCCCCAATTCCACCAAAAATATTGTCTTGGCACAAACCATTAGCAGGTTAGTTCAAGTTAAATGTTGATGGTAGTTCCAAACATAATTTTCAAAATGCTGCGGGAGGTGGACTTCTTCGAGACCATACAGGTCTTATGATTTTCAGATTTTTTGAAAATTTTGGACCTTATAATTTCTTACAAGCTAAGTTGATGGCATTACAAAGGGGTTTGCTTTTATGTATTGAGTACAATGTATCTAGACTTTGGATAGAAATGGATGCAAAAGTAGTAGTACAAATGATACATGAGGGACATTAAGGTTCTTCTCGGACTCAGTACATGTTGGCTTCCATCCGTAGATGTTTGAGTGGTATTTCTTTTCAGATTTTGCATATTCATAGAGAAGGGAACCAGGCTGCAGATTATCTCTCTAATCAAGGGCATACACACGAGAACCTACAAGTATTTTCACAAGTAGAAGGTCAGCTTAAAGGCATTCTCAGATTAAATAAAATAAATTTACCTTATGTTCGTTTTAAATAAATGTAAAGGAGTAGTAATCCTACTTTATTCTTGCTACTTTTATTTTGATGATTATTTAGACTCTTGCAATAGGGAAAGGTTTCCATTTTATGATAGCATTTATAATTATGCACATAGAATGGAACTTTCAACTTTAGGTACTTTTCTAAACTCTCCTCGATCTCATGTAATTTTGGAGGTTCGGTTTATGTCCCCTTCCCTAATGTACTTAATTTTTTCGGTTATTAATAAAATGACTACAGGGTAGTTGGGCCTTACGAGAATTTCCCACTTTAAAAAAAAAGTTGTTTATTTTATTCTGTTTTTAATGCTTCTGATTGCCTGATCACCAATTAGATTGAATTGGAAACCTCGGTTAAACCTTGATGAAGGAGATTTAGGTAGACCTTGAATAGAATAGCGTATGATCGAATACACTTAGTTGATTAGGTGATTTGATTTGCATATAGGGTAGACATACACTTATAAGCCATACGTAGCCAAAATTAGAGCACGAACTTAATGAATCTTTCTTCAATATAATTTGTATAGACATATAGTAAATTAACTAGGAAAGGTATTTTTATGAGAAACTTGACAGAGGCTAGTAAATAATTTAAGACTCTAAGGTAGCAACATAATCCATTAAACTAAGTTAAGAGAGAGAGAGAGACAATAATCAGATGAAGTATTGAGGGATATCATAATCTTAGGTCTAGTAGTCACTCGAATTTAATAAAGTAAATTTGCTAATAGATTTTAGATTAGTTTTGTTTTTAGTTTATTAGTTTATTAGTTTTAATTATAATTTTAATTGTCTGGATAAAATTATTGTGTGCCAATTTTAGTACTTAACAATAAAAATTAAAACAATTCTCTTTGGAAACGATACTTTACTCATCATTATATTATCTTTTCGATATGTATAGTTGCATGGGTAGAAAATTTAACAACAATGAGATTGAGTTAAATGAATGATTTGAGGTGTAATATCAATCCAAAATAATATTGGAATGTTTTTGATTTTTGGAGTTTTTGGGAAGCTTAGAATCGCCTACAGGGATGAAAGTATCAATACATACCGCAATGTATTGATACATTCATGGCAAGATGAACAACAAAAGCCCCAGGAAGAATATTTCATTGATGCATTTGAGAATGTATCGATAGATTTGGCCAAAGATAAACATGTATCGATACATTATCAATATGTATCAATACATTTGAAGTAAAAAGCATCATGTTTAGGTAGGGAGCATTCTACCTAAAATGTATCGATACATTGCCCTGATCTATCGATACATTCATTTGAAATTAGGGCAATTGTATCAATACATCAAAAAGGAAAGGTAAAAATAAAAAGGGAGTTTGGGCCATTTCACCCTATATTTTTCTCTCAACTCTTTCTTTCCCTTTATCTCTCTAGCAACATGAAACCCTAACTCCCAAATTGATTTCTAAGCCGTTTGAAGTCATTTGGAGCTTAGAAAACCATCATGGAGGTAAGATTTAGTGTTTTTACTGATTATTTTTATTTAATCGATTAATAATTTTGAAATCCACTTTTCTCTAGATTTGGTATTTTTCTTTCTTTTGATTTTGATTGGGGAATTTGGATCTAAGACTCATGAATCCAGCTTCTAAGATATGGGTTTAGCTCATTAATGAAAGATTGAGCTTAACTAGTTAGATTGGTAAGATTGGATGATTGTGACAAGTGGATTTTTGAAGTGTTCTAAGGAGGAAACAAAGTAAGTGGACTCGTTGGTGAGCTAGAGGACTATTGGAGGCTAAAGTTGAACTTTGTGATGGGTTTACCTCCAATTTGTCATTGTTGAGTGGGTTTAGCTTAATATGCATGTAATGCATGACACATGAAAGATGCGATGCACTAGTATCAGAATGAAATGTGTGTGCCTAAGCGAATGAACCTAGGATAAAGAATAATATATGTGTATATGTATATATCTGAATTATGTGTGATTGTGTGTTATGATAGGTGGCCTATGCTGTGTATGCCTAGACTAAGATATCTAAAAGCTACAATGAACCCTTAAGAGTGGAATACCTCAAGTGAGTAATATGTTGAAATGATTTGATTGCATGATGCCTTAGAGATTTAGAGGCTCTTAAAACCTAATCGAGCTTAAAGACGATTTAAGCTCACTAATTGTGAATTAAGGTTTGACGAAGAAAAATGTGAATGAAAAGGGCAGATGGCCTTATTTGTGTATTTGTGTTTCTATCCAAGGGATGAATTTCAGACATTGATCTAATTTATGGTTGAGTGGATTTTTGTCCCCTTGTGACTATGTGTGTGCCTACAAGAATGTTAGTAAGCAAGGACGGTGGCACTAATCCTGCTCATGATTCTCGCTTGCAATGCTTTGATGCCATCTATTAAGATTACTTTGAGTGATGTCGATGTCAAGAGATTAGTCTAGTTGATGATCCATTCTCCGTCAGTTGCTTCAATGTTGTACGTCATCTGTTCTCCCCCCATTGCTTCAGCATGAGCATGATCTGTTTCTCCGCCAGTAACTTTGCCCTAAGCATGATCTGATTCTCTATCAGTTGGTGACAAGAGTGATCTGACTGTGTTCAAGGGAAAACCACTCGTTGATTTGATTTGTATACAACGTGAGATAGCTGTGGAGAGGCTTAGATAAAGGTGATACTCTAGCAATTAAAGTGTGCCATGGAGAATGATTTAAATGACTTTGATTCACTTCGAGGGTAAGCCTAATGATATGTCAATGATCCTTGAAGACATTGAGGATGATGACATGCCCTCATATTGGAGATTTAGGGATAATGACATGCCTTGTATTTTGGAGATGTTTGCTAGAACATTTAGTTGCACGGAAGGTGCATATATTTTATATATGTATTTTATATAAATATATATGATTTTTTTTATCTACACCACTCACTAAGTATTATATTAAACCCCATTTGTATACCATGTGTAGATAAATAGGCCATAGAGCCGAGTTGTAAAGGTCATCCAATGACAAGCCGATTTTGGCATCCTGTAGGTTCCCATTCATTGTGTTACTCCCCTACGTTTGTCATGAACTTTTGCTCCATATTTAATTTGTTGTGTATGTAGGCACGATGTGCCATATGACCTTATGTAATGGTTATTATGTACGAACTCGTCTTGGATGGCCAACATATGGCCCTATAAATATTTGTATGAATTATATGCTAGGGATAATGTAATATATTTGGTTTTATTATGAATATTTGATTATGTAATCCCTTGGCTTTGAGTTATATGGATGTGAACTCTAAGGCTTGCTCGGGTCTAATGGGCTTGCTTGTTGGGCTCGTGCACTAGTCACGGACCCTCGGATTTGGGTCGTGACAAAGTAAGTATTAGAGCACCTAGGTTAAGGAGTCCTAGGTAAATTTATGTGTTAGCGGAGTGTTAGGGATTAATGTAAAGTCTTGTTCATAGTTAGTAACTACAACACTAATTATGAACAAGAGGCTGCATGAACTCCTAAAGTTTTAGTAAGCCTACCCTTTGAATTTTGGAATTATGACTATAAACATGTTTTTTCTTGTCTTGGTACAAGATGCAGCCTAAGACGAAAGCTATCTCAAGGGCCACAAGAAAGCAAGATGCCTCGGATGAGCATATGGAACCACCATGAGTGTCAACATCAAGAAGTCGTGGTAGAAGTAGAAGGACGAGATGCACTTGAAATGTGAAACCAAGCTATATGTACACTGATGAGTGAAATTTGGGAATTGGAGATGACTACCTTACAAGAAAAGGTGCCACCCTAGAGGATTTGGCAACAGGGTTTCAAAGTTGGGCTCATGGATTTGCTGAGCTTTGCAATAGAAGTGAGGCTCCATCTGAGGAATGTGTCAATTCTAGTTCATAAGACTCAAACTATATGCCTTAATGTGACATTAGAGAGGGGTTATGAAGGTCACTTTGGCAAAATTTATGAAATTAAAGCCACTATCATTTACTGGTTCAAATGCGGAGGAAGATCTGTAGAGATTTTTGGAAGATATGGAGTGATTCGTTTTGTGTTGGGATGCTCCACACATCAGTCAATGGAATTGGTGGGTTTTAGACTTAAAGATGTGGCCAGAATCTAGTTTATCACACTTAAGAAAAGTAGACCATCATGGTCATCCCCAATAACATGGGAGGAATTTGTCCAAGCTTTTCTAGATCGTTTCTTGCCTGAAAATGTGAAAAACGAAAAGGTACAAGAATTTAAGACTTTGAGACAAACCCCAAACATGACGATGACAAAGTATGATGTTCGTTTCACCCTATTGTCAAGATATGCTTTTGACTTGGTCCTAACAGAACAAAAGAGGATCAAGAGATTGATTCGAGGATTAATTGAGCCACTGTTTAGAGTCTTAGCAACCTAGAGGTTTGCCTCATATGTAGTAGTGGTGGATGCGGCTAGAATGATTGAAACCAGGATATTGAAATCTAGAATGGAAGGAGGTAGGGGTTGAACAGCTCAGACACAAGGCCATCAAGGTCAAAGAGACTCTAGCGTAACTAGGAGTCCTACATTCATACACCATCAGAGTTGTGAGAGAACTACTCCTACGAGCAGGCCACCAAGGAATAATGATTCGTTTAGCCCACCATTTAGATTAGAGCAGTCTAGCGGAGCATCTAGTTTAAGCCCTAGACAGAGGGGTGTTTTATGAAATTATTGTGGTAAGGCACATGGTGGATTGTGCCACAAGGCCACAAGATTATGTTTTAGATATGGTTAGATTGGCATTTGATAAGAGATTGCCCAATACAGAGGTAGTCAGTAGAAGGTGAACATGGTTATGTGAGACAAATGGCGACTACCTTGCCTAAAACAACACAAACTAGAAAGAATGCCAAAGGTGGCAAAGGCAAGGATGTGGCCTTATCATCTCATGGTAGATTGATACAACCAAGTAATGAAAGTGGAGGTCAAGCACGTGTATTTTCTTTAACATCACAAAATGCTTAGACATCCAATGCAGTGGTCACAAGTACATTTCCTATATGTGGTACCAAAGCATTAGTTTTGTTTGATCTTATATCGACACATTTCTTTGTGTCCCCGCACTTTGTGTCGAAATTAAATTGATTTTGTAGTAATATGGAGGAAGCCCTGATTGTGACTACTCTTTTAAAGGAGATATTTATGGTGGAGTATGTGTATAAATTATGTGTGGTTCGTATAAAGGACAAAAATGCGTTAGCAGACCTAATGTGGCTTCTAACTTTGGACTTTGATGTGATTTTGGGCATGGACTAGCTAACGTCCTATTTTGCCAAGGTAGATTACTACCGTAAATTGGTGAAATTTAAATTTCCAAGAAATCCTTCATTTGTGATGTACGGGCATGGTAGCCTAATGTTTGTAGGAGCTGTGTTAGATGTAACTGCCAAATCGATGCAAAGGTAAGAAGGCTAAAGGTACGTAACGATGACAAGATACACCTGACGATGACGACGACAAGAGATACTTCAGTTATATATTAACTACCGGCAATTGAATAAGGTCACTGTGAAGAACAAATATCCACTCTTGGGAATCAATGATTTGTTTAATCAGTTACAGGGAGCTGTGTGCTTCTCTAAGATTGATTTGTGCTCAGGATATCACCAGTTGAGAATAAGAGAATGTGACGCTCCCAAGATAGCGTTCCACACACGTTATGGACATTATGAATTTTTAATGATGTCATTTGGACTCACTAATGCACCCGCAACGTTTATAGATTTGATGAACTAGGTCTTTCAGTTGTATTTGGATAAATTTGTGGTCGTATTCATAGACAACATATTGGTGTATTCTAAGAGTCCGAAGGAACATGCACAACATCTAAGAATTGTGCTACAGACCCTATGAGAGCATAGATTATATGCTAAGTTTTTGAAATGTAAGTTTTGGCTAAGTAAAGTCAGTTTCATGGGACATGTTATGTCTGAACAAGGGGTGTAAGTGGATCTTAATAAGGTGGAAGCTATGGAAAATTGGCCAAGGCAGACATTTGTAACTGAGGTCAGAAGTTTTTTAGGTTTAGTCGGATATTACAAACATTTTGTGCAAGATTTTTCTAAGATTGCATCCCCTTTGACAAGACTAACTCGAAACGAAGTCAAATTCAATTGGTCTAATGCTTGTGAGGTCGGTTTTCAGAGACTTAAAGCTTGTCTCACTTTTACACTTGTGTTGAGCTTATCATGAGGATTCGGAGGCTATATTGTGTATTGTGACGCATCACAGATTGGATTAAGTTACGTGTTGATGCAACATGGAAATGTCGTAGCATACACCTCACAACAATTAAAGAGGCATGAACAGAATTACCCTACACATAACTTAGAGATGGCCGCAATTGTATTTGCTTTGAAAATTTGGCACCATTATCTCAATGGTGAAACTTGTGAAATATATACCAATCATAAGAGCTTAAGGTATATATTTCAACAAAGTGATTTGAATTTGAGACAGCGTAGGTGGTTAGAATTATTAAAATATTATGATTGCACCATACTTTACCATCCCGGCCAAGCTAAAGTAGCAACGGATGCTTTAAGCCAGAAGTCGATGAGGAGTTTGGCACATGTGACTATAGAGAAACAGTCTTTGGTATAGAGTTGTATGATTTGGGTAACATGGGAGTACACTTTGAGGTCAATGATTCAAATGCCTTGATGGTGCACTTTAGAGTCCAACCCATGATACTAGATCGAATTAAGGATGCCTAGGATCAAGATGAATATTTGATAAGAATATTTAAGGATATGAGTAAAGATAAAACTCGAGACTTCATGTACGACACAAATGATTTGATGAGATATAGAACACGAGTTTATGTGCCGAATATGGATAATCTGAGGAATGAGATTTTGGAAGAGGCACATGTGGAAGCCTATGCGATACATCGTGGAGATACCAAGATGTATCATGACTTGAAGTCTATTTATTGGTGGCCAGGATTAAAGAGAGATGCGGCAGAATATGTCTCTAAGTGTTAGACATGTCAACAAGTGAAAGCTGAACATCAGAGACCATCAAGACTATTGCAACCGTTACCGATACCCCAAGTGGAAGTGGAAACATGTAGCAATGGACTTTGTGATGGGTTTACCAAGAGCTAAAGGTGGTTATGATGTCATTTGGGTGGTAATTAATCAACTAAATAAGTCAGCTCACCTTTTACCACTCATGACTAAGGGTTGAGTAGCTCGGTATGCCCAAATTTACATGAATGAGATTGTAAAGCTACATGGTGTTCCAGTAATGATAATGTCCGACAGAGGATCGCAATTTATGAACCAATTTTGGAGGAAATTGCCAAGGGTCCTTGGCACAACATTGGATTTAGTACAGCCTTCCACCTATAGACGGATGTTCAATCCGAGTGCACCATTCACATGCTTGAGGATACGTTAAGGGCAATTGTGCTTGACTTTGGACTATCATGGAATCATTATTTGCCTTTGGCCAAGTTTGCTTATAATAATAACTATCAAGCCAAGATCTGTATGGCTCTGTATAAGGCTTTGTATGGGCGAAGGTGTAAGTCACCTAATGGTTGGTTTATAGTTGGTGAACAAAAACTTTTAGGGCCAAAAATGGTCAAAGAAACTGAGCGAGGAATCCATGTGATTAGAGTTAGGATGCTAACAACTTATGTTGGTCCCAACAATATGTGCTAGAGGGGGGTGAATAGCACAATTTGGCTCTTAACAATGATGGAAACTAATTTCCAGAACTTAAGAAAATAAAAACAGAGTATAAGATGCACAGTAATTTAGAGTGGTTCAGTCCAAGACCTACATCCACTACCTTGATTATCCAACCAAGGATTTTCCCACAAATTCCCTAAACTCCGGTGAAATTCACAAGCTTTCACCAAGCCTTACAATGGCTTTTACCAAGTTCAGCCAAAACCTTTTACACTAGTTTTTCATGGGCTCAACTAAAACCCAAAGTAGTTTTCCAAGGCTCAACCACAACCTTCAACAATCACGCTATCCGAAGCTTGAACAACCCCTTAGAGTGACTCCCTCACTTTAAGAATACAAGAGAAGTAGTAAAAGAAGGTACCTATGATCACTGGTTAATCAGAGTGGTACAAGATTGAGAGCTAAATACAAATACAAGGAGTAGGGGTTTAAGTGCAGACAAGTACAGCAAAGCTTTTCTGGTTTTTCAACTTTCTATAGCTCAAATCCTTTTCAAGGCTTCTAAAAAACTTGTTTCTAATTGTTTGAAGACCCTTTTATACTTAGAGATGTAGCTCTGATGGCAGTTTGACAATATATGGCCATTGGAAATAGTTGAGGATGAGTTCTAGCCGTTAATCTGTCTTGTAGTGCTCTGGTTCAAATTGTAGACAGAAAGCTCTTAGTCGACTGACTTGGTCAATTAAGTTGAATCTGTTTCTGGTTTGCAGATCTTGGTAGAGAGCACTTAGTCGACTGACTTGATCGACTAAGTTGGTTCTGTTTCTTAAACTCTTTAGCGCGCCATTCCTTCAATTTTGAGACTTGGTCAATCAACATTCTTCTTTGTTTCATTAATAAGCTTCCGCCTTGTTAGATAGTTACATCTTGTTATTTTTATTCCTCTTTTTCTTTTGATATACTCTTTGAGGAGTTAAATGATTAATTTCATATATTAATTTTCCTGCACACTCAAGTAAAGATATTAGACACAAATGAATGGGAATGTTTTATTATCATCAAAAACTAATGGAGCCAACAATCTCCCCCTTTTTGATGATGACAAAACATTCCTTGATTGACAGCATAGTGTCCTTTTAGTCTTTTTTGTTTTCTACAGAAAATGAGGATTGCTCCCCTTAAGTATATATTCCCCTTAAGTATGTGCATATTTTGCTTACTTTATTCCATCAAATTTTATTTTTGTCATATAGAAAATGACATTGTACATATGTGCAGCAATATGGAGTGATTTGCAGCAAGTAAGTATTAGCAGATCATCATTAAACTTTCAGCAGTAAGTGTTGACAGATTTTCATAAATGTTCCAGCAACTGTCAACAGTTTATTGATTTCAAATTTTGTCTACATCATTCATGTTTCAATTGATATACTTTGCACCCCATCTATATCTATTTACAAAAAAAAAAAATTATTCATAATGCGATAACAAAAATCATTTATCAGCATCAATATCAGCATAGCATTAGCAGATTTTGTTCATGACAGTAAAAATGCCAAGATGACAAAATATCAGCAGACTTCAATTTGTAGCAGTTAAACAACATAGACATTTCAACATTCACTTTTCACACACAACAATATAAACAACAGAATTAAACTTAAGTGTTCAAGTGCCACTATTGTCACACCCAAATTTCTAGGCCATGATCGACGCAAGGGCCTAATAAACATAGTCTATTAAGCCCAAGCAAGCCTATCGATTTATCCTACTCATCATTCCATCAAATATCGCTAAGTCATATTTCATACTTTTGAATCAAATAGTGATATACATTGCCAACTCGTACTAGCATTACTCCTTAAAAATTTACATACAATGTCTACAACATGTATTCTAATAATTTACATGAAGTTTGTCTATACAAAACAAAATAACACTTGACTTCCAGCGGAGGGACTCGGATGAATGTACAGCTACTGAATGTCGAGTCACCTACCAAAAGATGGACACAGGTCTACAAGGATACATCGTCCTAGTTACCGGCTGCCTCGTGATCTGAAAACATGAATTTGAAAATGGTGAGTATAAACCCAGTGAGTGAACAAGGAAGGGAACAAGCAACAATAAAGGAAAATTTAAAATCATGATGCACTAGTTTCAAAACAATGCAATTTGGTTCATTCCTAGTAAAACCCTTTATCGAGCCCTTAAGTGATTAATCATTTGAAAATCATGAACCCATACATAGCGAATCATTTGGACAATGAAAGCTTCAATATTGCACAAGCAAGTCAAATACAACAACAAATCTTCGCTGCAGCGGAAAGGCATTCTTGCTGCAGCGAGAATGAATTTTTGTTGCAGCGACGTTGGAATTTAGTTATTAATCGAACGAGGGTTTCTCAACTGGCCAAGGGTTTCTCACTAAACCTCCTCATTTTAAACTTAACTCTTTTAATCCTTAATGTTGGAAGTCCATGCTCCCATATGGTAGCAAAGAAGTGAAAGATAGGGCAGCAATTGGACAAGATAAGAGACCAAAATAGAAAGTTTTTCACTGCAGTGAAATTCAATCTCACTGCAGCGAAATTTCTACCCAGAAATAGAGTGTTTCTAGCTACAGCGAAATTGCAACCCAGAAAACAAAAAGTTTCTCGC
>NC_030850.1:23439460-23462595 GCF_000208745.1 Theobroma cacao | reverse complement strand
CTCAAACGAAAAACCAACCCTAGCCAAAAGGTCCAAACCAACATGAAAACACATAACAATTTCTCAAGGTTTAACATGTCAAGTTTCACATGCATTACAACCATAACCCATTATCCATCAATTTCCTATAACACACATATTTACGTATATATATATACATATATACCCATCATCATCATCACACCATCCCATCATCATCATCACCAGCTCATGCGCACTCTCTACTCGCACATGGTTGGGTCATTATCGGGTTATGCGCACTCCCTACTCGCACATAACTGGGTCATCCTCGGCTTATGCGCACTCCCTACTCGCACATAACCGAGTCAATATAATTACATAACATTATACTTAAGCATATATGTATATCAACATAATGCAGCCACATAGAAATCCATAATAATCACATTTCATAACATAAACCTTTTCTCAAAAGCTTGTTCCCAAGGCATGCATTTTCATGAAAAATTGTATAAAATCATTCAAACACTTTGTTAAATCCATCATATTCCCAAAATCAGTTTTGAAGCTAGTCCACTAACCAATTGATTGTAGAACCTTTAGCTGACTCAAATTCCCCTAATGATCCAATTGGAATGATGGTGCTTCCTTAAAAACCTAGGATCACATTAACATAAACAATAAATTAATTTACACACTATGAACTCTGAAAGCTATCTCTTAGCTAGTTTTCAATTACCACTTTAAATGACTATCTATGTTCACTATCTTAATCACTAAAAAGTAATGAACATACTAAACAATAAAATAGCTCATAAATCACAATTACTAGCCATTTTTTGTAGCTTAAAATTAAACTTGGTGCATCACTCACCCTAGGGTTCCTGTGTAGTTGGATTCTCTTCCAATAGCTTCCAAATCAATGGAGTGATTTTCTTTTTCTCTCTCTAAAATGCCCAACTAGTGAGAGAAAGTATGAAAACAAGATATTTCAAGGTTTTTGAAGTGAGAAGATGAAATAGCACAAGGGTTTATGGAAGGGTGCACCAAAAGCATGAAAATTGGAGCTAGAAAGATAAAGTTGTGGAAGTTTGAAAATCAAGCTTCAATGGAGTTTGAAGAAATGTGAGAGAGGAGAAGAGAAGAAGAAGACCAGCTGCTGGAAAATTCAAGAAGCAACTAGAAATTCAAGGTATTTATAGGCAATCTTATCCTCTCTTTTAAAATTACGATAATACCCCTCCACCAATTAACTTACTCTCCTCCAATCTTTTATGTAATCTTTTTGCTCTTTTAACACTAGGACAATATCCATAATAGTCTAAACATGCTCGGGTTCATAAAAACTTAAAATTTTAACCCAAGGTGAAAAATGACCATTTTGCCCTTATTATGAAAATTGTTAAAACTTTTAGTTTTCTTCGTGTTTTCATCAGCACACATCATTTATACTATCCTATGCCTATTTAGGCCTTAAAATATCATAAACCTTTCTTCTAAAAGCTTATTAGAGAAAATGACGAAACTACCCCTAGACCATATTATTACATCTATACTTAGTTACAAGCCTATAGAAGTTGGGGTATCACAACTATGGCACAAATAGTAGTTAATTAAAAATATTCTAAAATTGCCCCTGGACAATTTTGCTTCCTATCTCCCATTTTTCTAAGTTCCTATTCTTGATTCAACTTTCATTTCTTTCCTGGGTTCTTAGTTCCTCCACCCTGACATTTTTTTTTAATTCCTGCACCCATTCTCTGGTTCCTATACCCATTCTACTCTCCCTTTTTGTCAACATCAAGGGAAAGGGCTTCTATTCATCTGATGTGTCAAAGGGTAAGGATTTAGTATCATAGAAAGGGTTTAGGGGAAAAGGAGAGGGCTCTCGGAGAGGTGATGATTGTCTAAAGGAAGGTTCTGATGAGGACTTGTTTGAGACAGGGATTGGACTCTGAGGAGAAGAGATTGAAACTATCTGGATTTCTTTGGCAACCGAGAAGACTTTCTTCTCTTGAAAAAAGCTGTCTTGGTTGCCATAGTCTTCCTGCCTTTGGTTAGTGATTTTGCCTCAATTGGTGATGTTGTAGTGGCTTTGGCTTTTTCTGCTTTTGCCTTTACTTTGGTAGCTGATGCAAATTTCTTTCCTTTTCCTACATCTTTACCATCATTTTGAGTTTCTGTCCTAGCAGTGTCTTTTTCAGCTTGTCTCTCCTTAACCATTTGGTAGAAGATATCCATGATGGAAACTTCCTCTGAATTTGGAGGAGAGGTCTGTTGTTTCTTTGTCTCTGAACCAACCACTTCTATCCCTTGTTCTGAATCATTTTTGTTTTGAGTTTCAATAGAGGATGTCTTGGTTGGCTTATCAACCCCTTGAGGAAAGTCCTCAGTTTGCAGAACAAAATTGACAGACTTGTAGGTGGAACCTTTAGCTTGAAAGCTAAAACTTTCAACATGAGGAGCAGATTTTTCTACTAGCTTAGCTGAACCTTCAACACCTTATTGTGTTGGTGCAGTGCTAGATATTGCAGAGTTGTCTACAACCACAGGTTCAAATGGAATGCTTTCCTTCTCCTTCAGCTTGTTTTCCAACTCAGTGATTTTCTCTTTAATTTTTTGTATCTTTTCTCCTTGGTCAGTTAGCTTTCCATCAATCTTCATGAGAAAATTAAAAATTACTTCGTTTGAGAATATGGAAAGGGCTTCTTCAGGTTGAGTAGGTAGGCTGTGTTCTTTTCTTGGACCAATCTTGAGGGTCTCAATGAATCTTTCCTCATCGAGTATATACCCCATTTTAACCAAGCTCCCATAATAAATAGCTTGATCTCTGGTTTTTACCAGGTCCATATCATACCTTTTTGCCCATATTCCCTTCTTCTGCTCAAACGATGTAATTATATTCCCATGCGGTAGATTAACCTTATCAAATCTGCAGGCACTTCTCATTTTTTTAATCATAAATCTTCCCAGATTCAGAGGTACCTCGTGGAAGGCATGCTCCATCAGCTAGAGGTCTTGGAGGCTAATGTAGCTAAGGCTTCTACTTCTACCTTGAATGTTGGCTATTGTAAAATAGTGTAAAATCCTAATATGAGGATTGATTATCATACCTGAATTGCTTTTTGAAGAATATTTTTCTTTCCTTCCAGTGATGATCTCCCACAATGAGGATGGATCATATTTTTCAGCGAGCTCATACTCTCTTTCTTTGCATTCTATTTCTAGCAAGTTTCCTAAATCTTTGTGGAGTGAGGGTTCTATTTCTTTCTTCTTGTCAGTTTTTTGCTTCTTTTCTCTTAGTTTCTCAGATATTTCTTTGACTGAAGCAGGCATGATTTTTTGTTTCTTCTTCAGACTTTCTATTCTTGTTCTTCCTTCATTGGCCTTTTCTCTTTCTTCCTTTCTGATATCTCTTTACTCTGAGATTTTCTAGCCATTTTGGTTCCAAAAATTTTTGAGGGTTTAAGTCGATTTCAGAGGTAAACAAGAAGATTTGGATTTTTGTTTTTAGAGCAATGAGTTTCAGTGGAGAGAAGAAGAGAGGTTGTCAGCAATTATTTCTTAGAAAAACTGTTCACCTTCCCTTAAGAGCTGCCTTACTTTCATTCTTTATAATTTCAAAATTCCCTCTAAAATTTTGGTTATTTACCTTTGGCAGCATTTCTTCTTTCGTTTGGCACTCGGTAAACCAAATTTTTACCTCATTTTACTCCTCTTTCTCTAAACTCACTGAGACTTATTATTTAATGCTGTCAAACCACTCTTAGTTGACTAAGATTTCCTTAGTTGACTGAATGCATTTTGTTTTCTGTGTGCGAGCCAAAGGTTTTCCTATACTTCTTTCACACTAATCATCCCTAAATTTCTTCTAATCTCACATAATCTATCTTCACTCAGAGGTTTTGTAAAAATGTCTGCTAATTGATGTAAAGTATTCACAAATTCTATCTTAATATCATTTTTCACTACATGATCTCTAATAAAATGGTGTCTAATTTCTATGTGCTTTGTCCTAAAGTGCTGCACATGGGTTTTTGATATATTGATTGCACTTGTGTTATCACAATATATTGGTACATTATGCGTAATTATTCCATAGTCTTTTAATTATTGCTTGATCTAAAGGATTTATGCACAGCAACTACCTAATGATAGATATTCAGCCTCTGTTGTAGATAGTGCCACTGAGTTTTGCTTCTTACTAAACCAAGACACAAGCATGCTTCCTAAAAATTGACACTTCCACTAGTGTTTTTCTTATCAGTTTTGCTCCCAGCAAAGTCAGTATCTAAATATCCAACTAAGCTAAGAGTTGAGTCTCTAGAGTACCATATTCCTAGTCCTTGAGTGTCTATGAGGTATCTAAAAATTCTCTTAACAGCTGTTAGGTGTGTTTTTTTAGGTTGTGACTGAAATCTAGCAAACAAGCACACACTAAACTAAATATTTGGTCTACTTGCTGTTAAGTAGAAAAAGAAGCCGATTATAGCTCTATAGAGCTTTTGATCTACATCCTTACCTTTTCCATCTAAGTCGAGTTTGGTGGATGGACTCATTGGTGTGGAAATTGATTTCAGCTTCAGCATATCGAATTTCTTCAGCATATCTTGAGTGTATCTTTCTTGGTTGATGAAGATTTCTTCCTCACTTTGTTTAATTTGAAGACTAAGGAAGTACCTCAACTCTCCCATGATGCTCATCTCAAATTCACCCTGCATTTCCTTAGCAAAGTTCTTGCATAAAGCCTCATTAGTTGCACCAAATACAGTGTCATCCACATATATTTGTACAATAATTAAATCATTTAGATATCTCTTAATAAACATTGTAGTATCAATGTTGCCTCTATCATACACTTTTTCAACTAGAAATTTTGAAAGCCTCTCATGCCAAGCTTTAGGAGCTTATTTCAATCCATACAAGGCTTTATGAATTTTGAAAACATGATTAGATTTTTCAGAGTCTTCAAAACCAGGTGGTTGTTCCACGTATACTTCCTCTTGAATTAATCCATTTAAGAATGCACTTTTTACATCCATTTAGAACAATTTAAAATTTATGAAACATGCAAAAGCTAGCAACAACCTTATGGCTTCAATCCTAGCAACGGGGGCAAAGGTCTCATCATAATCTATTCCTTCCTCTTGGTTGTATCCTTTTGCAACCAGCCTAGCTTTGTTTCTAACTACATTTCCTTGCTCATTTACCTTATTTTTAAATACCCATTTTGTACCAACAATAGCGTGATTTGAAAGTCTAGGTACCAATGACCATACACGACTCCTTGTGAATTGATCAAGTTCTTCTTGCATGGCCATTATCCAACTTTCTTTTTTTTCAGCTTCTTCAAAGTTTTTAGGTTCAATTTGAGATATAAAAGCTGAAAACTCACAAGTTTCTCTAGTTTCTTTCCTAGTTTTAACTCCTTGTGAATTGTCACCTATTATTTGATCTTGTGGGTGATCTCTTACAAATCTCTAACTCTTTGGTAGATCATCATGCTGATTTTTTGCTCTTTGTAGATTTTCTATAAGTAGAGTTTCATTTTCTCTTCTAGGTGAGCTTTCTTCATTATTTTTGTTTTTTTTCTAAACTCATTTCCTCCATTTGTTTTTTTAGGACTTCTACATCATCATCATCATCATGAACTTCTTTTTGTAAAGCATTTGACTCATCAAAAACTACATGAATTGAATCTTCAACGGTTAAGGTCCTTTTGTTAAAAACTTTATAGGCCTTTGAGTTTAAGGCATATCCTAAAAATATTGCTTCATCACTCTTTGCATTAAACTTCCTTAGGGGCTGTTTTCCATTGTTCAATACAAAGCACTTACAACCAAAACTCCTAAGGTGAGAAATATTTGGTTTCCTACCTTTATAAAGTTCATATGGAGTCTTTGAAATCAAGGGTCTTATTGAGACTCTATTAAGAATATAAGCTATTGTATTTACTGCCTCAGCCCAAAGATATTTAAGTAGGTTGTTCTTACATAACATAGTCCTACCCATTTCTTTGAAGGTTCGATTTTTCCTCTCTACAACTCCATTTTGCTGGGGTGTTCTAGGTGCAGAAAAATTGTGATCCAAGCCCTTTTCATTACAAAACTTTTCAAACTCATCATTTTCAAATTATCCTCCATGATCACTCTTTATGCTAACTATAGCTAGTCCTTTTTCATTTTCTACTTTCTTACAATGACTTAAGAATGCTTGTAGAGCATCATTCTTATGAGCAAGAAAATACACCCAAGTATATCTAGAATAGTCATCAACTATTACAAAGCCATAAGATTTTCCTCCTAAGCTAGTTGTTCTTATTGGACCAAATAGATCAATGTGTAACAATTCAAGAGGTCTAGATGTTGACACTATCTTCTTAGTCTTAAAGGATTTTCTAACTTGTTTTCCTAGTTGACAAGCAGCACATATTCTGTCATTTTTAAATTGTAAATCCGATAACCCAACTACTAAATTCTTTCTAATCAATTTTGACATAATATGCAAACTTACATGTCCTAATCTTCTATGCCACAACCAGCTATCATTTTTAGCATTTGCAACAAGACATACCTCACTATTTACTTCAAGATCTTCAAGAAAAACTACATACATATTTTTCAATCTTTTTCCTATAAATGAGATTTTCTTTGTACTCATATCTATTACTTCACACTTAGTTGAATCAAAACATACTTTAAATCCTTTATCACATAATTGACTAATACTTAGTAAATTATGCTTTAAGCCTTTAACCAACAACACATGACTAATTTGAGTTTGGGAATTCGTACCAACCGTACCTATACCATGGATTCTTCCTTTTGAATCATCTCCAAAGGATACGGTTCCTCCTTTTCTCTTATCCAGCTGAGCAAACAACATTTCATGTCTTGTCATGTGTCGTGAACAGCCACTGTCCATGTACCAAGGCTATTTCTTCTTGAGTTGAGCTCTTGAACATGTCTCCTTTAAGTCCAACTCAACCTACAAAATAGAATTTCAGTTTTTCTTTATAGGTACCCATACTTTGATGGGTCATTGAGTGTTAGTTGCAACAAAAGATCCCTGAAGAACCCAAATTTTCTTCACTTTCTGCACTCTTCTTTTCTTAAAACAGTTATATGATAAATGACCATGTTTACCACAATTATAACATTTAGGTAATGGTTTAGCTGAATTTTTATTGTGGTATACATTCCTTTTTGAAGATTCATTTTTCAAACATTTAATAGCTGTGTTTTCATCAAGAATTATTTGCAAAGCTTCAGACTTGTTTTCCAGCTCTTGTTTTAAAACCTCAAAGTCTGTTTTTGAGTGTTCTAACTCAACTTGCAAAATATTTCTTTTCTCAAAAACAGAAGTAAATTCATGTTTGATTTGTTCCAAATCATTTTCAAGTGATGTAGCCTTTTTCTTTAATGATTTGTATTTTCAAAAAAGTTTTTCAAATTGATCATAAAGGCACTCATACTCATCTTGTAAATCATCATAAGAATTAATGCAGGGGGATGAGGATACCTCTATTTCATCCTCTTGTGCCATTAAACAGATGTTTGCTATTTCCTCTGATTTTTCATCATTAGTTTTAGAGCTTGATGTGTCATTGTCTAACCATGCAACTGCCACCATTGCTTTCTTAGATTTCTTATGTTTCTTGGGAGTTTCATCTTTCAGCAATGGACACTCAGACTTAAAGTGACCAAGTTTCTTGCACTCGTAGCAGATGAGCTCCTCCTTTTTGTTGGAGTCAATTTGGTTTCTGTTTTTCCACGAGGCACCTTGGTCTTCCCTGAAACCTCTTCTAGCTAGCTTTCGGTTTCTTCTGCTCATTAGCTTTCTAAATTTTCTTGCAACCAAAGCTAATTCTTGATCATCATCACAGGAAAGCTCTTCCAACTTTTCTTCAAGGATGCTGGCTTTAAGTGCAATACTCTTTTTCTTTTCCTTTGCTTCCTTTTAGTCTTCTTCTTCTTCTTCCTTAAGCTCTAGCTCATGAGTGATAAGAGAACCACAAATCTCATCAAGTGTGATGATGTTCAGATCTTTATCTTCTCTAATGGCAGTCACTTTAGGCTTTCAGTTTTTTGGTAGACTCTTAAATAGTCTTTTTACAAATTCATGTTCACGAATAGGCTTGCCTAGCTAACTCAATTTATTTGTGATGTTTGTAAACCTATCAAACATGCTGGTGATGTCTTCACCGGGCTCCATTTTGAACATTTCATAATTATGTGTTAACAGAGCAATTTTGGACTCCTTTACCTAAAAAGTCCCTTCATGAATTATTTTAAGTTTTTCCCACACTTGCTTAGCTATTGTACAGCTTGAGACTTTGTTAAATTCAGTGGGGGTTAATTCACAATGCAATGTGTTGATGGCCTTAAATTTATTTAAACTTTCTCAGTTTCAGCCTTAGTCCATTCAGACTTTGGCTTGGGCATCAACTCATTTGTCACTACATTCACGATTGAGAGCATAAAAGGTCCATCAGTTATGACGTCTCACATTTCATAGTCTATAGCCCTAATATGGATTGACATTCTTGTGCTCCAATAAGGGTAATTAGAGCCATCAAACAGAGGTGGTCTGTTTGTTGATTGTCTCTCAACCACTACTAATTTTTGGAGAGCCATATAGATCCTCCCTAAGGATGTTAAGCCTTAATAACAGGGAACTAGCTCTGATACCAATTGTTGGTCCTGATAATATGTGCTATAGGGTGGGTGAATAGCACAATTTGGCTCTTAACAATGATGGAAACTAATTTTCAAAACTTAAGAAAATACAAAAAGAGTATAAGATGCACAGCAATTTAAAGTGGTTTGGTCCAAGACCTACATCCACTACCTTGATTATCCAACCAAGGATTTTCCCACAAATTCACTAAACACCGGTGAAATTCACAAGCTTTTATTGAGCTTTATAATGGCCTTTATCAGGCTTAGCCAAAACCTTTTACAGTAGTTTTTCATGGGCTCAACTAAAACCTACAACGATTTTCTAAGGCTCAACCACAACCTTCAACAATCAAGCTATCCCAAGCTTAAACAACCCCTCAGAGTGACTCCTTCACCCTAAGAATACAAGAAAAGTAGTAAAAGAAGGTACCAATGATCACTGGTTCATCTGAGTGGTACAAGATTGAGTGCTAAATACAAATGCAAGGAGTAGGCGTTTAAGTGCAGACAAGTGCAGTGAAGCTTTTTTGGTTTTCAACTTTCTATAGCTCAAATCCCTTTCAAGGCTTCTAAAAAACTTGTTTCTAATTGTTGGAAGGTCCTTTTATACTTGGAGATGCAACTCTGATGGCAGTTTGACAGTTTATGGCCGTTGAAAACAGTTGAGGGTGAGTTCTAACTGTTAATCTGTCTTGTAGTGCTCTGGTTCAAATTGCAGACAGAGAACTCTTAGTCGACTGACTTGGTCGATTAAGTTGGTTCTGTTTTTGGTTTGCAGATCTTGGTAGAGAGCACTTAGTCGACTGAGTTGATCGACTAAGTTGGTTTTGTTTCTCAAACTCTTTAGCTCACCATTCCTCCAATTTTGAGACTTGGTCAATCAACATTCTTCCTTGTTTCACTAATAAGCTTCCTCCTTGTTAGATAGTTAGATCTTGTTATTTTTATTCCTCTTTTTCTTTTGATATACTCTTTGAGGAGTTAAATGATTAATTTCATATATTAATTTTCCTGCACACTCAAGTAAAGATATTAGACACAAATGAATGGGAATGTTTTATTATCATCAAAACTAATGGAGCCAACAACTTAAGGTCGCTAAAAGTCCTATGTTGATAACAAGCAAAGGCTATTGGAATTTCAAGTTGGCAACCATGTGTTTTTTGAAGATTTTGCCGACCAAAAAAGTAAAGAGATTTGAAAAGAATGGGAAGTTAAGCCCTAGATACATCAGACTTTTTGAGCTATTAGGGTGCATGGGCATAGTTGCTTATCATTTGGCATTACTGCCTGGTTTGTCTAATGTCCATTCGGCTATTCATGTGTCCATGCTTAGGAAGTATGTTCTACATGTCACAGCCCAAATTCCTGGGCCATGACCAACGCATGGGTCCAATGGACATAGCCCACTAAGCCCAAGCAAGCCTCCTTATGCAATTCCGATTATCATTCCCATTCATCATCTTTAAAATGAAGTGCTGTAACTCTCAAAAGTAAATGTTCTAGTAATATTTTATAACAACTGAATATTCATTTTTATATTATATTAAAGTACTATCATCATCAATCCAACGTATACATACTTCATTTATAACATGACTCTTAGTAGTTTACACTACATATACATGTTTACAAGTAATAGACTCGAGATCGTCAGCGGAGTGACTCTGGGTGAAGATACAGCTACTGAGATGCCAAAGTACCTACCAAGAAGACGAGCATATGTATGTGACTCAATCTAGGTCCCAACTACCTCCAAATCTGAAAATATGAATTTTAAAAACGTGAGTATGAAACTCAGTGAGTGAACATAAAAAGAGAACAAGCAATCAATAGGAAGAATTTGGAAATCATGATGCACTTGTTTCAAAAACAATGCACTTGCTTTAATTTCTTACTAAAAACCCCTTATTTCAAACCTTGATTAATACCCTCATAGTGTTTCACAAACCCATGATCAATCTATGAAGTTAAATGGGTGAAACGTAGGTCAAAATCAAGCAAGGTAGCAAGCATGGCAGCAAGTTTCTCGTTGCAACGAAATTCATTCTCACTACAGCGAGATTCGAGGGGCCAAAACAGAAAGTTTCTCGCAGCAGTGAGAATTAGTGTCAGTTTACATGTATTTTAGTTTTTCAAGCATATCTCCAGTTACAGAAGTCCAATTGACCTGATTTTTGGACCATTAGAAAGCTAAGAGATAAGGTTAGAACTTTAATGTTTACAACTTTTCCCAGTTTGGATGGAAAGGTGGTAAAATTTTTTATCAAAGTGAAAGCACTGCATTAGAACCCGAGAGTTTCTCGTTACAGCGAGATTTATTTTCGCTGCAGTGAAATTCAGGGCAATTGACAAATAATGGGTTTTCACATGACACAAAATCTATCCCTACCATATTGCACATCAA
Organism: Theobroma cacao; assembly: GCF_000208745.1. Classification (NCBI taxonomy): domain Eukaryota; kingdom Viridiplantae; phylum Streptophyta; class Magnoliopsida; order Malvales; family Malvaceae; genus Theobroma; species Theobroma cacao. Next base: position 23,451,546 of record NC_030850.1, on the reverse strand, counting down.
AGTGAACACATTGACAATAATCAAGTTATCAACATTCAAAACAATGACATATTATAATCATAAACTTGCTATCACATATACATCTATAAACATATATCAACAAGTACACCACCCCACTTCATTCATCGTCATAGCCAGGTCATCATCATCATTGACTTATGCGCACTCCCTACTCGCACATAGTAGGGTCAATATGATCACACAACATTATTCATCAATGCACAACATATATTCATATATATATATACATACCAACATAATATAGGAGCACATGGATTCATCCTTTTGCACATTTCACATTTTAGCAACATCAAAACATTTTATCAAGGGCTTGTTCCACGGCACACATTTTTAAAAAAAAGTTGGTTAAAATCATTCAAATGTTTTGTGCAAATACATTCACATTCCCAAAATAATTTTGAAATGTAAGTTCACTCACCGGTCTTGTTGATTCTTTAATCGATTCTAACTTCAATTATTGCTTCAAACGGACATGTGAGGGATCGTTAGAACCTATCACACACACACACAACATCACTACCAACCCAATTTGCATAAACACATTTCTAAAAGCTATTTCTTAAATCAAGCTCTACTTGTTATTCCTAACTAGCTTCCAATTACCTTTTGATTACCTATCTATTCTCTCTACTCTAGTATCATTAGAAATAAATAAACAAACCTCAATAATAAAACAACTCACAACTCCAATTACTAGCCATTATCAACAACCTAAAATCAATCCTCATTCATTACTCACCTTGGTGGATTTGTAGTTGAATTCTTTCTCAAGAATACTCAAGCTATCATGGAAAATCCCTTTCTCTCTCTCTCTCTCTCTCTCTCTCTCTCTAAAATTTCCAACTAGTGAGATAAAGTGCTGAACAAAGACTTTTTAAGGGTTTTAAGGTAAGAGAGTGAAAAAGAACAAAAGGTTTCATGAAGAAGTGTTCAAAAGCTTGAAAATTGAAGCTAGAGAGAGAAAGTTATGGAAGCTTTATGGGAGGCTCCCATGGAGATGAAGAAACGTGAGATGGGAAGGAAGAAGAAATGGTTGGAAGCCGTTGGAAATTGCTAGAGCTTTAGATATTTATATCTAAAGTTTATCCATTTCTCACTTAAATTACCAAAATGCCCTTAACATGGTGACTTTGTCTTCCTCTCATCCTTTGTGCAACCTTTTACTCTTTTGACACTAGGGCAAGGTCCATAATAGTCTAAAAATACTCGGGTTCATGAAAACATAAAAATTTAGACCTGAGATGCAACATGACCATTTTGCCCCTATCGTGGAAATTATCATTATTTTTATCTTTCTCATTTATTTACCATCATAAACATCATTCACTCATTCCTTAGGCCTATTTAGACCTTAATAGCATAAAAAAAACCCACTAGTAGGAGCTCACCAAGAGAAATTACGAAATTAACCCTAGTCTTCATTATCGCGTCTACTTCTAGTTATGTGGCTATGAAGATCGAGATTTCATAGGTTCACTTCTGAATTACCCTTTTAACTCAATAATCAACCTCAATTGGCATCCGTAAACTTTATTAGCTACCGTATCAAAATACGAGGTACTACACTACACCCTTCGCATCTAATACAATATGATGAAGTCCAGTTACAAGATGGACTTAGTTACGAAGAGCAACCCATAGCCATATTGTATTGCCAAGTAAGACGGCTCTGCTCCAAGGATATTGCTATGGTGAAAGTATTGTGGCAAAGCCATTCGGCTTAGCAAACCACATGGGAACTCGAGGAGGATATGCGAGACAACGATCCCCACATTTTTTTGAGGTTTGATATATGTAATTTAATTAGAGGTACATGATTTGAAATTCAGGGATGAATTTCTTATAAGGAGGGAAGAATGTAACACCCCTTATTTTTTATGTAAACTAAAGATGATTTATGAATGTGTAAAGTTTTAAGGTCTTTGATGATATGCTATGTACACCAAGTGTTTAAGAGCGTATAGATTGACACTTAGGCAAAACTTTGAGGAAATATATGATAAATCCCATAGTTTAAGGTCTTGATCAAGGTTTGATTTTATGTTTATGAATTTATGTGTATGGAATTGAGTTTAATTAATGATTTGAGGTGTAATATCAACCGGGAATAATATTGAAATGTTAAACTTGGATTTTTGGAATTTTTTGGAAGCTTAGAACTGCTTATAGGGGTGAAAGTATCAATACACACCCCAACGTATCGATACATTCATGGTAGGATGAACAACAAAGGCCCTAGGAAGAATATTCTATTGATACTTTTGAGAATGTATCAATAGATTTGGCCAAATATGAACATGAATCGATACATTTAAAACAAAGAGCACCCAAGGGGAAACGTATCAATAAGTTTTGCATGTGTATCAATACATGTTTGGGTAGGGAGTATTCTGCTTGAAATGTATCGATATATTACCCTAATTTATCGATACATTCATTTAAAATTAGGGCAAATGTATCAATACATCATAAAGGAAAGATAAAAATAAAAAGGGATTGCGGGCCATTTCACCTTATATTTTTCTTTCAGCTTTTTCTTTCCCTTTTTTTCTCTAGAAACCAAAAACCCTAACCATAAATTGAATTTCTAAGTTGTTTGAGGCCATTTGGAGCTTTGGAAACCATCCTAGAGGTAAGATTTAACATTTTTACTGATTATTTTTCTATTTAATTGGTTAATAACTTCGAAATTCAATATTTTCTAGATTTGTTATTTTCCACTCTTTGGCTTGGATTGGGGAATTTAGAGCTAAGACTCTTGCAATCCAGCTTTTAAGGTATGGGTTTAGCTCGTTAATGAAAAATTTAAGCTTAACTAGTTCAATTGCTAAGAATTGGATAATTGTGGGAAAGCTGGCATTTTTCAAAAGTTAGGATTTAATTAACAATTGGATGGTTTTATGTGTTCTAAGGAGGAAACGAAGTAAGTGGACGTGTTGGTGAGCTAGAGGACGATTAGAGGCTAAAGTTAAGCTCAACGGTGGGATTATCTTGAATTTGTCACTATGAGTGGATTTAGCTTTATATGCATGTAATGCATGACACATGAAAGATGCGATGCATTGGTATGAGAATGAAATGTGTGTGCCTAGACAAATAAACCTAGGATAGAGAATAATATATGTGTATATCTACATATGTGAATTGTGTGTGATTATGTGCTATGTTGGGTGGCCTATGCTGTGTATGCCTAGACTAAGACGTCTAGAGGCTATGATGAACTCCTAGAATGGATTACCTTAGATGAGTGTTATGTTGAGATGATTTGATTGAATGATGCCCTAGAGATTTAGAGGCACTTAGAACCTAACTAGGCTTAAAGATGATTAAAGCTCGTTAATTGTGAATTGAGGTTTGATGAGAAAAAATGTGAATGAAAAAGGCATGATGGCCTTATTTGTGGAATTTGTGTTTCCGTTCGAAGGATGAATTTCGAACATTGATCTGATTTATGGTTGAGCGGATTTCTATCCCCCTGTGGCTATGTGTGTGCCTGCAGGGATGGTGGTAAGCAAGGATGATGGCATTAATCTTGCCTGTGATTCCCGCCTATAGTACTTTGATGCCATCCTTTGAGATTACTCTAGGTGATGCCAACGTCAAGAGATTACCAAGTCGATATCTATTCCTTACCAGTTGTTTCGGTGCTATGTGTGACCTATTCTCCACCAACTACTTCGGCACTGTGAGTGACTTGTTCTCCGCCCATTGCTTTGGCACGCGTGTGATCTATTTCTCTGCCAGTGGCTTTGCTTTGAGCATGATCTAATTCTTTGCCAGTTGGCCGCCAAGCGTGTTCTAACTATGTCCAGGGGAGGACCACTCATTGATTTGACTTGCATACAAGTGAGATAGCCTTGGAAAGGCTTAGATAAATGTCATCGGATTCTGATTTGCTTGCTGGGCTTGTGCACTGGTCACGGACCCCCGGATTTAGGTCGTGATAGTATGCCACAAGCAATAAAGGGAATACTGACTGATATTTCTTTTTCTGGGTTGTGTTACCTGCTATATGGTTGTAAAGGGAGTTGTATACTCCAGCTGCTATGAATGAAATTGTTATGAATGCTTTAACAAAAAACAAGTCTATTTCTCATTTCTCATAATAGGACACCTTTTATATTCACTGGTGTGTTTCTTGCGTGTTATGCTAGTGGGAAATTGCTATTCTATGGACGCTAATCAAAGTGATATAACAAAGCTTTTACATTTAATAAACGTGAAAATCGAATAGGAAATTTGTAGAATGTGCACTAAAATAATAGTGTTAAAGTGAGTTTAACATAAATTTTTGTAATTAGTATATGTACAAACAAAATTATTTAATGTGTTTAAAATTGTAATCCATCAGAGTAGATACTAACATATATTTTCAGAGGACTATTCTAAGCATGACCATAGTGGTGGGTTTCCAAAAATGTCAAAGCATGTTTCAAGGTTGAAAACAAACTTAGTGCTGCAATATGTGGACATTAGTGTTTCAAAAAAAATATCATAAGAGGCTTGCTGGATAGGAGTGCTACTTTTGTAAAAAAATATTAAAAACAGCTTCAATGGATAACTTATAGTGAGTAATGTATTTTGTCAAGAACAACGAAAAAAGTTCTACACAACACTCAATTCATAATTATGTATTGACAAAATAATTTGTGGCAAGGTTGGTAGATTCTTAACATCCCTTCTTTGACTTCATCCTAAATTAAAACAAAACAATAAAAATGTAAGAGGTTGTAACGACCCTCTTCCCAATCTTTATCGACATCCGAGACTTACGAGAGAACCCGCCAAATCCTAAACAAGCCTTAGTTGAGGTTCTTGATAACTAAATGGAACATTTTAATGTGTAAATTAATCAGCTCAAATTTCCTTATAACGGTCCACATTGTGACGACTATTAAAAATTCTACTAACTTGTATAAATATGATTATTTACTTAAACCGAATAAGAAGCTTCAATTAAAATCGGCAAATAGATATCAATCTCCAAATCTAACAAATTTCTAAATACATTCAAACATCACACTTAGCATCCGATACACAACATCAAGGTTGTTCGGTGATACAATTCCGATAAACTAATTTTTTTTATACAACTAACCATCCTACACAAACATGACCTCTATGCAGTGGAGCAACTCGGAGTGGAAGTCTAAAAGATGCCATTACCTATGTCTCAATGAGTCAAAATACGCTGAGGCAATACACGTGAGCTGATCACTTATCTGCAAAAAGGGGAAGATAAGGGGGTGAGTCTCACAGACTCAATAATCATTGGCTCCATGAACAGGGCGTAGATGGGAAACAAGCCAGGGATCGAAATTTTGAATATTAAAAACATATGAATATATAAATAATTTGAACTCAAATGGAACATTTGTGCCTTACATAAATACCTAAGAATTGTGATGCAAAGTAACCATTTCATGTAATATATTAAAACCAGTGCAATTAAACGATTTCTACCGATGAAATCATTTAATGTCCTTTACTCAAAATCGAACTAACATAAGCACGCATGCTCACATAAAATCAAGCAATGTCAATGCTTATACGCAAGCATATGAATGAACTCATACTTGAGGTATTAAACACAAAACCATCATCTAAATAAGGGAGGTGCGAAAAAACTGATTTTTTTACCGTGCGAAAGAATATGTACTTCAAAACCCAAAGAGATATCACTCTCGAGTAGGTAATCATAAATAATCAACCTGTGGACCCGTTTCCACGTAATAATATCCGAGAGGCCCCTCTCTATTAGATTCCCACAAACATGGCAGTCTCGACGATGTTGGCCGACATCAAAAAAATCATGTGGTCACAACCATGTATATCAACTTATGGCCTAGCCACATATATCAACCAGTGGCCTTGTCGCGTATATATCACAAACCGTGGCCTAGCCATGTCTAACAGCCTATCGACGACCCAAAGGTTCTCTAGCTAGAGCTCACTTGTGCACAAGGGTCAAACACCTGTTATTAAATACATTTTGTAATATAATCGTATCTAAGGAAGAAGGTGATTTCTAAGATAGGGAATCTATGCGGTCCCTTGGTTGTAAAATGTGCCGCGGTTCACACATTATAACCGAAGTTTCCACATAAAGACCCGACACTCTGCTGGACCAACAAAAGGAAGTCCTAGGACCTAAACAACCTAGGGATCTGATACCAAGTTTGTCATGACCTAATATTCAGGCCATAACTAGCGCAAGGGCCTAATGGACGTAGCCCATTAAGCCCAAGCAAGCCTATTTATATGACCTGTTCATCATTCCATCAAAAGTTGCTAAAGTCACATTTCATAATTCCAATTCAAAATAATGCTAACCATTGACAATTCATAGTGGCATTACCAATCAAAATATACATATATCGTATAAAAAATACATCTTAATAATTTACATCGGGTTTGTCTATATACAACAAAAGGGGTACTCGACTTCCAGGGGAGAGACTTGGGCGAAAGTACAGCTATTGAATGTCGAGATACCTACCAAGGAGATGAATCTACGAGGACACCTCGACCTAGTTACCAACTGTCTCCTGATCTGAAAACATGAAGTTGAAAACAGTGAGTATAAACCCAGTGAGTGAACAAATGAAGGGAACAAGCAAACGATAAGAAAATTTTAAGAAATCATGATGCACTTATTTTCAAAAACAATCCAATTTAGTTTAATTCTTGTTAAAACCCCTTAGTAAACCCTTAATTGGTTAATCACTTGATGATGAAGGATCCATACATAACAAAGAATTTGAAGAGTCAAAACTTTAGTAGCATTCAAGCAAGTCAAGTGAAATGATGGGTCCTCGCTGCAGCGAAAAGGCATTCTCGCTGGTCGAGGGTTTCTTATTAAAACCCCTCATTTCAAACTTAATTAATTAATTCCTTGATGTTGAAAGTCCATAATCAACTATGGTGCTAAAGAAGTGGAAAATAGGGCAGCAACCAAACAAGGTAACAAGCATAACAGAATGTTTCTCATTGCAGCTAGCCTCCTAACCTGAGAGTTTTTCTCTGCAGTGAGAAATAGAACACCAAGAAAAATTCTCATTATGTCAAGCAAAGGCCATCCTGCTGCAATGAAAAAATCAACTTGAAAATACTCAACAATTTCCAAGGTTCAACATGCAAGATCTCACATACATTACAACCATTTACCATATTCATGAACTTTCTATTGCATAAATATATATACATATATATACATACATAACCACCAATACCACCACCGCCTTACCCAGCTCATGTGCAACCCCCACATTGCGCACACAGTTGGAGTCATCATGTGCATCCCCCACATCGTGCATAATTAATACCGCCATGTGCATCCCCCACATCGCGCACAAGCAATATCATCATCCACACTCCTGCACCCATCATGATCGGCATGTGCTCCCCCACATCGTGCACATGCTCGGTTTTAATTACAAACAATATTACTATCAATACATATCATATATATTTAAATATATATATATCAACATAACACAAGGCACATGGATTCATCACAGCTGCATTCCAGAATGCAAAACGTTTCATTAGAAGCTTGTTCCCATGCATATTTTAGAGAAAGATAGATAAAATATTTCAATGGATTTAATCAAACACATATGCCCTAATCCCAAAATATTTGAATGCAAGTTCACTCACCTTGGTGGGTTTGTAATTGAATTTCCTTTCGAAATTCTTCAAGCTATTATAGAAGCTCCCTCTTTCTCTCTCTAAAACACCTAGCTAGTGAGAGGAAGTATGGAAGTAAGACCTTTCAAGGGTTTTAAAGTGAGAGAGTGAAAGAGCACAAAAGGTTCTATGCAAGGGTGCACAAAAGCATGAATTTTGAGCTAGCTTGAGAGAAGTTATGAAGGTTCCAAAACAAGCTTCCATGGAGGATGAAAGAAACGTGAGATGGGAGGAAGAATAAGAAGAAGCTGCTGGAGAAATAAAGAAGCTGCTAGAAAAATGATATTTATAGCTAAAGCTTATCCAATCTCTACTCAAATTACGGAAATGCCTTTAACAAGTTGGCTTGTTCTCCTCCAATCCTTGGTGCAATCATTTTACTCTTTTGACACTAGGACAAAGTCCATAATAGTCTAGAAATACTCGGGTTCACGAAAAATTAAAATTTTGACTCGAGATAAAAAATGACCATTTTGCCCCTACCTTGAAAATCATCATTATTTTTATTTTTATTTCCTTTGTCATTTTACCCTTATTTTCATCATTCATTTATGCCTTAGGCCTACTTAGGTCTTAATAATGTTTGAAAGCCTACTTCTAGAGGCTCACTAAGGAAATGACGAAATTACCCTTGGCCCGTGTTGTTGCGTTTACACTTAGTTACAAGCCTATAGAGGTCGAGGTCTCACAATGTAATAGTGAATCCACATGCACATTTCATTGTCCCACATATCCTCATTATCTCAATTAATTCTCCATGTCTCCATTCCTTCCAAACTCACATATACTATTATTAATACTTATATCACAAAATTTCACTTATTAAATTAATAGTCGAGAATCAATAAAATAATATTTTATTCATCAAATCATCAAAATTATATTATAACTCCCCCACTTAAGTTCAATGCTCAAATTATGTGGGTTTGTCCATCACTCACAACAGAAATATCTTAATATTATTTTAATAATATTTTATTAATAAAATATTAATTAATTCCAAAATTTTTCATCTGGCTTCCGAGTTTCCAAAACATTTTAATTTATCCTGGTTTAGCTCCATCGCTCCTTTTTACTCATAACGATGACCTTAATAAAATATGATTATTTTATTACGCATGGAATATTTTATTCCAAAATATTCCTGTCCTCTTTTACTCTCCTAAACTCCTTAATTAATCTCAATTGGGCTTAATCTTGTCCTTAAAGTCGTATTAACTACCGTTTTAGGTCATGGGGTGTTACAGAGGTGAACTCCAATTTGCATCACATCAAGAGGAAGAAAAAAAAGGGTGAAACTACAAATCTAATAACAAAACAGTAAAACAAGTAAAGAATTCCTATTATCTAACATGGAAAAAGATGTTTTTATGTCAACAACAAAAGTCAAACCTCATGGAATGGGTGATCTTGCTACGGTTAAAAAAAAAATAAGAATAGCAACAATTACAATTACTATCTAACCTTCAGCTAAGGGCTTTGATTGGCTTTTCCTCGAATTTGCTGACCAAAAGTAAAGACTTGTTAAATAGTGTTGTTAAGATTGTGGATTTGAAGTTAAAAGCTTATTGGAGTTGAATTGTGGAAATTGAGATTTACTCAGATAGTTTCGAATTAAAATATTTGATAGAAAATGTGGATTTAATGATAAACTAGAATGTGGCTCATGCATTGCTTCAGGATGGAAATAATTTGTTATTCATATTAGTTGTAAATATTTATAATTCTGATTTGATATTTAAAGAGAAACCTATAAGAAAGTGGAGACATAAAATATATTTTAAGTGTAGATAGAAATGTGAGTAATGATATTCTTCAGGTTAAATCAGTTATCAAATTTAGTTTAGCAACTACATATTTAGCATCAGCGTTTGTTGGCTTATGAGCATGTGATTTCTTCACATTGCCCTATTTGACGGTGCTAGTTTTGGTGAAAATTTAAAAACAAGCATAGAAGGGCTATGTACAAAGTGTGCTAGAATATACAAAAAATAACAAAAGAATTCTATGCAGCGCTCCAAACATCGAAAGACAACAAAAAGTTCTATGACAACTTTGGTGGGTTGTCATTATGGTTTCCTTGAGTTTATCCTATATTGTAGTAAAAAATAACTTGTTATATTTCTTCAATGATGATGTAAAGGAAATATTTAAGTTAGAGGTTTTCATACCAAATTTTGGATCTTTCGAGTGATGATTCTTTTGCTAGGTAGGAGTGAGATTTTTCTCTAGTGCTGACTTTGGGAAAAGTTCCTTTACAACTTGGCATATATACAATTAAAATTCTATCTTAGGTAAGATAATAGATAAAACATATATGTCATTTGATAATAAAAAGTTACAAAATGTAAACAAAAGAAATTATATAGAAATCATTAAACTATATTCAAGAAAGAATTGAAATGTTGACTTCAAAAAGTAAAGAGATAATCGAGGAAAACATAAGAAATAATATGCTTATGTGAGTAGTGGAGTTTTTTTATCGTGATTTATAGACTAATATTTATCGACACAAAATCGCAAGGCTATTCTACATTCATTGCAAGCATTGACGTCTTACCTATTTGAAGAACCAATGTTTCTAATATATCTAAATCAATGTAGATCTTGGTAACTGAGCATGAAGCTACTGTGGTGCTTCTTGGGTTCTAAAGAAAGATTGTTAAATTGGATCTTTCGTGGGGCTCAAAACGCAACAGATCTTCAAGTGCTTACTTAGCCGTTATAGTTGTATAATTTGTATCAGTTGCTTATTTACACTGGCTGGTTTGTTATAAATTAATCTTACCATGCCAGATGGGTGAAAAAAATTGAAAAGAAAAAAAAATGAAAAAACTAAGATGACTCAATCTCTAACATTCTTGAAGGAAAAAAAAAGTATTTTTCTCACCTCAACATTTCCAAAATCCCTTTGTAATTGGCTTTAATGTAATACTTTAAAAAGTATGTATCGAAGATTAGCACCTCAAGTTAGGTTGCTGAATTGACTGCAAGTTGGATTTTGTGCACACATCTGTTGAGAAAAATGAAAATGACTTGGACAAAGTCATTAAAGATTTTAAAAAATGAACACTATGGCCTCAAGTATGAAATTTAACTCATTTACATGAAGCAAGAGCAAAGTCATATCTAATCAAATACACTTAGAGAAAAAATCAGGAAAACAACAACATTCAAAATTCAAAGAATGCCTAATGATCTGCTTCATTCCTAGAAATCAAATGGCAACAAAATATGTTACATTTCAAACTAAATTTCTATTAGCAACCTTTACATTTCCCCATATCCAATATATGCAAACCAAATATCCCAATCCAAAGTATATTAAAGCTATAGCAAAAATGGAAAATATAAGATTCCAAAGCAATAGAAATAGAAATCTAAAGATATGCAAGAGCAAAATGGAAAGTTTCAGATTCAAACTAATTTCTAATTCCCCACATTTTCCCAACACCCAAACTTTGCGTGCATCAAAACCCATAATCAGATCTACTAAATTTAGCTAAAAAAGCCCACAAAAACAAAAACTTTAAACCTCATTATTGCTAATATTATTAGTTACGTCAAATCTTCTATGTACAAATCACTTTTATCAACATCATTAGTTCTATTATTCAAGCGAACATATTGAACATCAGTCATCAATTTTAAAAGTCCAATAAAATCAAACATATAGTATAATATCATCATTGTTAGTCCCTAATGTTAGGATAAGATAAAACAACTTCGCATCAAAATTTCTAATAATGAAGTGCATGGTGGTTTCCTATGAATGTAAAAAAAGAAACATGTGTTAGATATGTTAGCTTGATGAATAAGTGACAAAATATCCAAAAAATGAGTGAACTGGATTTTAAAAAATTTACATAATGAAATTCAACTAGCTATAATGTCACAACCTAATTTTTCAGGCCATGACCGGCGTATGAGCTCAATGGACATAGCTCACTAAGCCCAAGCAAGCCTATCCATTTACCTTTGGTTAACAAATTTATCATATCTTGCATACACACACACCTTTTCCGGGGTGTGAACATAGCCAAAACACAATGACATTATCGATAATAATATACATGCACTAAACCAGTCATGTATTTAGCAATTTACATTGAATACACATATTCACATTGTTAGATTGAATTCACAATACAAAAGGACCCATGACTTTCAGCGGGGACATTTACAATAAAAGGGATTACTATCGAATGCCAGACACATACCAGGAGATGCACTACGGGGACTCCACGATCTAGGGTCCAACAGTCAACTGATCTGAAAACATGAATTTTTATAAAACGTGAGTACAATACCCAGTGAGTGAACAAGAAGGGAACAAGCATACCATAAGGAATGTTTATTGAAATCATGATGCATTC
>NC_030850.1:23404826-23437959 GCF_000208745.1 Theobroma cacao | reverse complement strand
CACCTAGGTTTTCTTGTTTTTCCCTTTCTTCTTCCTTTGTTCTTGTTGCTGGTTGCCTAGGCAGAATATGGTGAGAGAATTGGGGATTTAATGGGCTGATTTCTATAGAAAATAATAAAATAATCAAGCATGCCACGTGTCACATGCTTATTGGCCCAATTTTTTAAGTTTTTGACTTTTTCTTCTTAATTTTCCACCACAAATATTCTGGTACTTATCCAATCCTACCACAATTAAAATTCCTTGGTCTTGACAAGTGCTGGGGTGAACAATTTACCGATTTGCCCTCGGGGTGAAAAAATTACGATTTTGCCCCTATACTCTGAAATGTACCGAAATCACATTATTTCTACTTTTCAACCTCAAATAACACTAATATTTATCAATATTAACCAAATGGGGCAAAAATCGCTATATAAAAATTCTCGTTTAGTGCTCTAGTGTCAAAATTACCATTTTGCCCTTGTGCTCTAAAAATACCGAGAATCACAATTTTTCACTGCTAAACATCATTTTATACTCCAATAATCATAATTATATCTCGTATAATTATTCTTGGTCAAATGTGATCAAATCTTGGCTAAAAATCTCCATTTTATCATCAAATGATAAAACGACCGTTTTGTCCCTAATCGGTTAATTTTTCTAATGGATTCCAAACTGGACCTTGAACTCCGAATCACTATTCTAAGTTGTTCTATGGTTTTCAAAATTTTCAAATTCCTCTTAGAATTTCTATTTGAACTAGTTCAAGGCTCGATTTAATTTAGTTGTACCACTTGGTACAATACCGTCTTTTAATCGAGCTTGACAGGGTTTCACATATAGTCAACTATAATGAACTTCCAGTCAACTATGGTTGTGGTTCTTATGATAGACCAACTCCAAAGTCGTTTAAAACAAACTAGTAGTCAAATACAAAGGCTCAATTATCGAGCCTAGATCAGAAAATCATTTTCAAAGCGTATAAGAGAAGTTCCAAAGAAGACTTTGATGAATATGCAAATCTTAAGTAAGTATACTCAATCAAACATAGGCAAATGATCACTTATGAAATACTTAAAATATTTTTCAAATGTAAATCAAGCAAGAGTAACTCAAAAAGAATATTTCAAGAAATCATTTTTCCAAGGGATAAACAAGTAATGATGGTAGAGAAGGATTTGACAAGGAAGTGATAACTCTATTTTATAGAATTATTTTAATCCAATTTTGTTTTTAAATATTAGCGGAGTCCTTAGTTATAAATTATAATTTAGTTATTTTCAATTATTTTTATAAAGTTATTTTAATTTTATGTTCATATACTTTAATTTGGCTATTATTTACTGGTTTTTATGCTTTTGTAGGATTTAATAAAATATGGCTTAATTTTGAAAAGTAAGGTGTTTGAAGGAACTAGAATTCCACTTGCATATGCTTCAATGTTTTGCCCATAACTTTCACTACAAAACTCCAAATGATGCGATTATTATGCCATTGGAAAGCTAAGAGACAAAGAAACAACTTTCATCAGATACTTTTCCAAGTTTTGCCTTGAAGATAAAGACAATCATGTCAAAAGATGACAAGGTGTACTACTGTTGGAATGGAAATTTTGAAGATGATATTTGATGTTTAGACCCCGTTACACTTTTAAACTCAAAAGTTAGTGTCAGTAGGTTAACTTAGAGACTTTTAGGTTAAGATCATTAGTATAAATAGGATATTTTTAGGAGAAATTAAAGCCAACCCTAAGAGATACAACAAGCTAAAAGTTGAGGCTGAAACTTAGAGAACAAGGGTGCAAACATTTGTTTTGTTTTCTTTTTTAGCTTTTTTTTTTCTTGTTACTCTTAATGGTTAAACTTCACATATTTTTATTTATCTTTGCAATTATGAGTAGTTAATATTATTTTTCTTGGATTGCAATTGAACTCACATGTAATATGAATTTTTAATCTCTTTATTGCTTATTTTCAATGGAATTGAATTGTTTATTCCAATTTATTCTTAATACTTTTAATTGTCTGATCACTAATTAAATTAATTTAGGAACTTAAACAAACTTGAGAAAGAGAGTTTAGTGTAGACTACAATTGTGATAGCATATAATCATATTAATTGATTTGCATAGGGATATACCTATAAGCCATATGTAGCTAGATTAGAGCTTGAACTTAATCAATCTATTTTAATTTCAATTCACATAGGGATATAATGTTTTGATTAAATTAGATATTTTTATAAGACAAGTCGGGAAACTCTTATAAATAATTGAGGACTCTAGGTTAACAATTCAACCCATTGAAATAAGTTAAGGGAAAAAGTTAAGAATTAGATTAAGCGTGATGGATATTGTAATCCTAGGCTTATTTGATTTGATTTTTACTCAAGTTATTATTACTTTGATTTTTCATTTTAGTTTAAATTTTGGTTAATTAGTTTTAGTTAATTAATTAATTTTGATTGTTTGGATAAGATTAAATTGTTATAATTTTAGTACTTAGTAAAATTTTAAATCAATTCTCTATTGGATCAATACTCTACTTACCGTTATACTATCTTTTCAATATGTACACTTGCGTCAGTAGAAATTTAATTGATAAGAACCAAATTAATATGCGAAGAGTTTAGGTCAAAACACAAGCAATTTATTAAATGCGTCTTTCTTGAAATGAAATGCCAAAAACCAAAACAAAAATAAAAATGAAGACATAAGTATTTTATAGAGGTTCAGCTTTCTCAAATGCCTACGTCCTCTACCTTGGCTCACCAGTGAGTTTCAAATCCACTTAAGGAAATGTGCTTTTTAACGGGATCAAGCATTAGACCCGTACAATAGCTTTTTTCGAAAGCAACCACAATCCTTACAAACACTTTTTAATGAGATCAAGCAGAACCACAAATTTGCCTTATAAATGGGTGCAACCATAACACACTTTAACTTTTCAAGGCTAAGTTAGAACCTATACAAGGATGAAAACAAGGAATAGCAAGAGTGCCTCTAAGAGGTGGATTTTGCTAGTTTAGTACTAAGTTGCAATAATGCCAAAATGATGGATACAAAAATTGAAGTGAAAGCACACATGAAATTTCTGCTCAGGTAAAGAATACTTGGTTTTGCTTGGTTTTTCTTGGTTTTTCTCTCTTTTCACTTCAAGATTTTGATGCTCAAGATTTTGCCTCTTTCTCACTTTCTTCCACCCGCTAAAACGCTTCTAAAGAGTTCTTTTTATAGTTGGAGAGGTCTTGGAGCCGTTGGAGATTACTTTTACAAGAATCTAGCCATTAGACACATGTTTGATATAATTTTGTCCATTGTTTAGCCTCTAGGATCGACTACAAGGCTCCTAAGATTAACTATGGTTTTTCAAATCTTCAAATTAGGGTTTCTATAACCAAATATAAGTGTCCTTTACTCGAACCAATTCTCGAGAGCATTTATTTTTTAGTTTTGGCCTTGAGTAGCCAACTAGGGGCCCTTGAGGATCGATTGGGGCTTCCAAACATCTTAATTTTCTTGACCTCTTTGCCTCAGGGTCGATTGGGACCCTTTTAAGATCAATTGTGGCTGTTCATTTTTGAGATTTTGTGACCTTTCTGCCATAGGATCGACTAAAGCTTTTTTAAGATTGACTGGGCCTTTGTTTTCTTTAATATTTCTTCAAGTTTTCCATACATTCTGCCATTGGATAGATTGGATCTATGTTTATTTAAGATTCCTTGACACTTTAGCATGTGTCCTTGGTTGTATCTTTCTTGTAGTTGAATGTTGAGTTGAGAATGAACTTTTTTACTTGAAACAAGCTTGATGTTGTGTAGATGAATCATTTTTTAATGCCTTAAGATAGACTTCACCACTTGTTGATAATTAATTTTATAAGATAGAATTATTTTTATCTCAAATTATTCTTGAAAGATAACTAAGTTCTTGAATTTTGGTTAGAATTTAGCTATTTTTAGTTATTTTTCTAATTAGTTTATTTTTATTAAGTTATTTTATTTTTATGCTAATTTATGTTTAATTATCTTAGTTTGGTTATTATTTATTAGTTTTTACGTTTTTGTAGAACTCTAGTAGAATAAGGCTTAATTGGGTGAAGAAAGGTGTTTACGGAGTTCATCCCTTGTTTGTATATGTCGTGGTATTTTGAGCATAACTCTCGTTCCAAAACTCCAAATGATGCGATTCTTGAACCATTGGAAAGATAAGAAAAAGAGCTACAATTTCATGGAATTACTTTGCCTAATTCTACATTAATGATAGAGAAAATGATATTGGAAGTTGATAAAATGTAACAGCCAACAAGAAAAGGCATGAAGCAAAAGAAGCACCATAGCTTAGATGGTGTGTGCCACGGCGTCGAGCTGGAAAACTTGAAGAAACAAGGTGGAAAAGAGTAGGCTATTGGTTGAGTAAGTCCTTATTGGACTCTACACTTATTTTAAACCCATATTAAGAGTTTTTAAGCTAAAGTTGTTTAGTTTAGGTAAAATTAGGTTAAGTTTTAGTTATAAATAGTTACATAAGGAGAAGTTAGCCACACACACATTGAAGAGAAATTCTAAGAGAGATTCAAGAAGCTAGAAGTTGAGATTGAAAATTGAAGATCAAGGCTACCAATATTTATTTATTTTTTCTTCCTTAGCTTTTATTCTTGTTATTCTTGATGGCGAAACTTTATATGTTTTTATTTACTTTTGCAATTATGAGTAGCTAAATTTATTTTTCTAAGATTGCAATTGAACTGACATGTAGTTTAAATTTTTAATCTTTTTCTAGCTTATTTTTAATGAAATTGAATTTTTTATTCCAATTTGCTCTTAATGTTTTTAATTGTCGCATCACTAACTAAATTGATCTAGAAACCTAAACAAATTTTGGAAAGGGAATTTAGTGTATACTAAAATTAGAATAGCATATGATCATATTTATTTGCTTAGATGAATAAATTGATTTGTGTATAGAATAGGAATATACCTGTATGCCATATGTAGCCAATATTAGAGCATGAACTTAATGGATCTATTCTAATTTCAATTCACATAGGAATATAGTGTTTTGGTTAAAATAGATATTTTTATAAGAGACTTGGGAAAGCATTATAAATAGTTGAGGACTCTAGGTTAACAATTCAACCCATTGGAATAAGATATAAGACAGAGGTAAAATTTAAATAAAGTGTGAGGGATATTGTAATCCTAGGCTTTTCCAATTTAATTTTTATTCCATTATATTTTTTCTTAAATTTTTAATTATTGTTAATTAGTTTAGTTTTAGTTGATTAATTTTTAGTTTATTTAATTATCCAAACTTTAATTGTTTGAATAAAAATAAATTGTTTTAATTTTAGTTCTTAATAAATTTTTAAAACAATTTTATGAGGGATTGATACTCTACTTACTATTATATTATATTTTCGATGCATATACTTGCGTAGGTAGAATTTTAACTGACACTTGTAAATCTATTTTGCACTTTCAAACATCTCAAGAATAACTGTTAAGGAGATCATGAAAAGAATTCATTCAAGCAAGTTTAACACTCATACAACTAAGTCATTCAAGCTTGTAGACATTTATAAAGTGAATGTAAATTCACACAACTTAAAACAATCAAGTTTGTAATTATGTAAGAGCACATGTATAATAGTTAAATTCTTTCAAGAATTTATCAAGGATCACTCAAATAATATTTAAGAAAATTTGATCATTTTGTCATTATTAAAGCAATAATCATTTTATAGCTAACAACATCAATAGTTAATAACTGAAATACTTTTTAAATACTTATATATAATATACTTTGCTAGTATATTTGTTTACCTTTGCATCAATAGCTAGGAAATTAAGATTAAGTAATGCCTGTGGCTGAGAAAGGTCTATCAACTCCTAAACACAAACTACTCTAACATTGATCATGGTTGTTTGCTGGAAATATGTAAATCATATAGAAATCGTTGGATCATGTTTGGCTTTTTTATATTTTTTTTAATGTAAAATTGTTATTATAGATCATTTGTAAATGAAAAAAATATAATAGAATATTAATGAAAACAAAGTAAACATCAAATTGTTGGTATATGCCCTTGAGCTAATCGGATTGATCAAGGAATATATATTCTCGTTTAATGCATATTTAATCGCATAATTATATGTGATAGAGGTTTTCCTTCATGTTAGTGTAGTAATAAAGAGTTATTAAGTACTAATAGAATGAAGCCCATGGAACATAAAGGCCTTCCAAGAGAATTGTAAAGTTGTTACAATTATGAGATCACTATTCATCAAAGCCATGTTCCTAAAATTGTTCCTAGTCATTGTATTGTCAAGACAGGGCATTGACAATGCTCAAAGACTAGTACATGTTAAGCCTTCTTACTTGAGAAGTAAGCAATCGATCTCATAGATTGAAGTATATGTGATACTTGAGGATAACATGTAGGTGCTTGTTAAAGAACAAGTTCACTGAACATGACCCGCTGTGAGAACTCCATTTGGTATTTCACTCAAGTGTCTATGGAAAATGTTCTCATGTGATAGTCATGTAACTAGTCCTTGGACTTGAGACACTAGGTCATCTTGTATAGGGAATGACATACTTTGATTTCACCCATACCGGTTTGGAAGCAACCAGATGCCCAAACAAGGTGCTTTTAGGTATTCCATGAATCATGTTAAGGTGAATGAGTGGTCAAGAGAGGATTCATCACCCTAAGTGATATGAGGGGATGTATCTCACTTGTTCTTAATTCTTGATTAACTTGTATAAAGTCTTTGGCCAAAGCATGATGAATTTGAGGAAAGTTAGTTTCCTAAATTCATAAGGTTAGTCATGAATTATGAGAACTAATATAGAATGTCATAAGTAGACACCAAGCCATGCTTAATGACATATCCGGGATATTTGATGAAAGGACCATATTGCACTGAGAGGCTTATCACTGAAGGGCTTTGTCAAATTTTTTAATTAACTCTTTAACATTTAGGTGGTCATGATGTATTGCTAGATGCCGCTCATGATCTATAAATATAAATTAATTATCAAATTGATATTTGATTATGATTTATATTTGTTGCCAACAAATTAGAAGCCTAATGGGTCACACATATTAAGTGACATGATTGGGATTAAATAAGGATAATTAATTAAGTTGGACTTCATTGAAAAGGCCCAAAATAAAGTGGCAAATTAATTAGTTCTTAGAGACTTAATTAAATTAGAATAAAATTCTTGTATTTAAGGTTACAACTTAGTTTGGCTATATAAATATGTTATATTAGCAAACTAAAAAAACTAAGCCTAAAACCAATTCTCAGTTGTTTCATAAAATAAGAAAAGAAAAATAGTTTTCTTTGTCTGAAAAAAATAAGATTTGGCAAGAATTTTTGGTCCTTTTGTTTTAAAAACAAAACTTGCTAGCACAAGTAGAATCCTACCTTTGAGAAGGTCTTATTCAGTCATTGTGTGGATTACTGTTAGAGGCCAAACACTTGGGTGGCTAAAGATTTGACAAATCCTAAAGGTGAAGAAGCAAAGTTTTGGATTTAATTGGCTCTTGATTACGATATCTAGAGCAAGGTATGTAACTCTTAAACTTATGAGTGTTCATAATTAATTTGAAAGTTACATGAAATCACAAACATTGATCTTGGAGGATTCGACTGTTTCTTTGATTTAATATTAGTTTATTATTCTGCTGCATTATAATTTTAATTTATTGATTATTTTCATGTTTGAGCACGAGGTCGAATCCTAGCAGTGGTATCAAAGCCATGTTTGATGTTTTCATGTGATAAGCATGCTTGATTCTTGGTGATAATCAATAGGATTGATTTGTGTATTGCTTTGGTATATATCAATTTTAAAGGTTTTCTTTAATATTTGTTTTTCTGTTTTTAATTCAAATCTAGACAGCACATAATTAATTCATTAAAACATGTTTGAAAAGGTTTAAAATCTTGTTTAGTTGAAGAATTAATGAATGGATTAAAAGGCTTGCAAGGCTAAGTTAAAATCGAATAGTTTTGAGGTGTTTTGGGGACTAATGTGCCAAGTTTATGAGCAGTTTTTAATTATTAAAAACTAGTTTTATCAAATGAAATTATTGCATGTTTTGGCCAAACTTGATTTAGTATGAAAAAGGTTCATAAAAATTATGTTTTCGAGTTCCAAAACAACAAAGATTCAATGCAGAAAATTTTGGACAGCTATGATCGGTTTTGGTGGGTTAATTCTTCATGAATTTTGTGTTTAATTGTTAAACACACTTGCTAGAAATTTTCACCAGCTTTTTCATGAGTTTGACTCATGATTTATGGAGTTTTAAAAGCACTTAAATACCATCTATTTTAATTTTGGGTGATCCATAAAAAACAAAAAACGAAATTGTTTCCTACTTTAAAAGCAATTCCTAAAATTAATGATAGAATTTTAATTTTGGGTGATTCATAAAATAGGGAATTGTTTCCTACTTTAAAAGAAATTCTTAAAATTAAGGATAGTTTTTTAATTTGGGAAATTCATAGGAAATAGTTTCCTACTTCAAAAGAAATTCCTAAAGTTATATGATAACATTGAACTTTCCTTAAAATTTTGGTTTGACTAGAAGTTTCAAAAAATTTGTTAAGTCACCATTTAGGTAACTTGAACAACATACAATTTAGGAAACTAATCCATGTTCTAAATGTTAGCAATTTAAATGTTGTCTTAGATATATTTTAGGAAGTTTACCTAAAATAAAGAAGTTTCCAAGATTAAAAGGAGTTTTAATTATGAAAAGAATTAAAATGGAAAGTCTTAAAAAGGAAAGTTTTATTTTAATGAATTTCTAATAAGAAATATGGAGTAAAATGTTTACTTTAAGTGTTTTGAAAATAAGAATTTCTTAAACACTAAATTGAAATAAAACAATACCAAATAATTTGAGTCTAGCACTTTAAGTGAATTAATTGATACTTTTCTCAAATAACACACAAGACCACCAAGTGATATTGAGCTTGCATTTATTTCTATGCTATTGATTGTGATTATAAAGCATGAGCATGATTATGAACTTAGACCTTAGAAGATTAGGTCATGGATGGTTAAATTTATTTCTTATGGTATGTATTTTATAATAGGGTCTGCGGACCCCACCTTATCTCTATTTTTTTTTAGTTGTAAAATTCTTTTCTCACCTAACTCCCCTTGAATGTAACTCGAGGTTTCTTAATTATAAAATGTAATTAGTTGCAACAAAGTGTAAAACTAGGGTTAGATAGAAAAGTTTTTGTAAGTTGAAGATGGAGATCCAAAGGCGCCATAGAGATTCAAGGAGATTACAAGCAAAGCTTGGAGACGATATTTGTGTAAATCCCCTAGGAATTTGACCAACTAATTTCTTTAATGGCTCGAGGAAATTAGAATTAGTAAAGTCCATAATCATCCTAGTAGTTGGCATGAGATAGATTTATTTTTCAGTATATATATATGATATATGTGAAATGCGATAAATGCTATGCATGTCAACAATGCCAAATCAATGAGACCTTAATTAATGAAATAATAAATAAAAATCCCTCATTAATATATTGAGTCAAAAAGTTGCCTTTCACCATATAACAAGATAACCAAGCTGCTTTTTTAATTGGAGGCTTATTGAGTCACTCAAGGCCAAACTTTTACACGAGTACATTTGAGTTATTGATGGGTCTTACTTAACTAGTACCATGTTGTTCGGATGTGTCACACATGACTGCACAGTATTAGAGGCATAGATAGGCAAAATGTATATGATATGTTTAGATAAGAAGTTGTCATCTAACTGATTTAGGAGTTGTATAAGACATAATCAGTAAGCTAAGTTACCTACCTAATTAGTTTCATTATGGCTTGTTGAGTCACTGAAGGTCATGGTGGGATGAAAAAGGTCCTAGCTCAATAAGAAGTTTAAAGGTTAAATTTCTTGAAATAGTCGAGGAAGGCTATTATTTTGATAATATATTAAGAATAATCATGTAAGATTTTAAAACTTTGTCTTTATGAGTATATAATTTGCGTTAATGACTAATAATCATATATGTTGATTTATATAGGCTATAAATCTATCATGGCGAATAGTTTGTCACTTAGAAGCATACTTGGTGCAAACAAGTTGACAAGCCCAAAATTCATTTGTTGGCTCCATTAGTTTTTTATGATAATAAAACATTGCCATTTCATTTATGTCTAACATTTCTATCTAAGTGTGTAGGACAAAAAGTCATATGGAAATAATGAATCAGCTCTTCAAATATGTATATCTAAAATCATAAAAAATAAAGAAAAATGGTTGATCAATAAGAAGAAAGATCTTTAGCTGAATAATGAAGAATGTTGGTTGACTAAAGTTTAAATTGGAGAAATGGCGGGCTGAAGAATATTGAGAGACAGAACCAACTTAGTTGACCAAGATATGGGTTAGTCGACTAAGTGCACACTACCAGAACTACCAGAGACAGGGAGCAGAAAACAGAAACGACTTAGTCAACTAAGAGATCAGTTAGTCGACTAAGAGCATTTTGCCTGCAAGTTGAAATCTGTAGTAAAAGATAGAGTAAAGCTAGAACCGACTCCCAACTATCTCCAACGGCTAAAAACTGTCAAACTCCCATCAGAGATGTTTCTCCAAGTATAAAAAGGTCTCTTAACAGTTAAAAACTAGTTTTTAGAATAATTAGAGAGATTTGAGTCACATAAAAGCTGAAAAACCAAAAAATCTCTCTTGTACCCTACTGCACCTTAACGCCCATTCTTTGTACTTGTATTCTGCACTCAACCTTGTACCATTTAGATCAACTTGTGATCATAGGTACTTTCTTTTACTTCTCTTTTTGTATTTTTAGAGTGAGGGAGTCACTATAAGTGATTGTTTCAAGCTAGGATTGCTTGAAAGTGTTAAGGTTCTAACTTAGCCATCAAAAGTTAGGTGTTGGGTTTTAGTTTAACCTGTGAAAAACTAGTGTAAAAGGTTTTGGCTGAGCCTGGTAAAAGCCATTGTAAAGCTTGGTGAGGGCTTGTGAATTTCACCAGTTCTTAGTGGATTTGTTGGGAAAATCTTTGGTTGAATAATCAAGGTAGTGGATGTAGGTCTTGGACCGAACCACTCTAAATTCTACTGTCTCTTATTTACTTTGTTTTGTTTCATTTTCTTTCCTTCATTTGTCTCGCCCTTATCTAGACTTTGTGACAACCTTTGGAAGAGCCAAATTGTGCTATTCACCCCCCCTCTAGCACATATTATTGGGACCAACAAGTGATATCAGAACTAGTTCCCTATTATTAAGGTCTAACACCCTTTGGGAGGATCCAAATGGCTCAACAAAAATCCATAGTTGCTGAGGCACAATCAACAAACAGACCACCTCTGTTTGATGGCTCTAACTATCCTTATTGGAGCAATAGGATGTCAATTTACATTAGAGCTATAGATTATGAAATGTGGGACGTCATAACTGATGGACCCTTTATTCCCTCAACCTTAAATGTAGTCACAAATGAGTTGATGCCAAAGCCAAGGTCTGAATGGACTGAGGCTGAAACTAAGAAAGTCCAAACATATTTTAAGGCCATCAACACATTGCATTGTGCCTTAACCCCCACTGAATTCAACAAAGTCTCAAGTTGTACAACAGTTAAGCAAGTGTGGGATAAACTTAGAATAATTCATGAAGGGACTTCTCAAGTCAAGGAGTCCAAAATAGCCCTCTTTACACATAACTATGAAATGTTCAAAATGGAGCCTAGTGAAGACATCACCAGCATGCTAGATAGATTCACCAACATCACAAATAAATTGAGTCAGCTAGGCAAACCAATACCCGAGCATGAAATAGTCAAAAGACTTATTAGAAGTCTACCAAAAAATTAAAAGCCTAAAGTGACTGCAATTCGAGAGGCCAAAGATCTAAATGTGATTACCTTAGATGAGATTTGTGGTTCTCTCCTTACTCATGAGCTGGAGCTTAAAGAGGAAGAAGAAGAAGATAAGAGGGAAGTAAGGAAAAGAAAAAAAGCATTGCACTTAAAGCCAACATCCTTGAAGAAGAACTGGAAGAGCTGTCATGTGATGATGATGAAGAGTTAGCTCTGGTTGCAAGAAAATTCAAAAAGCATATGGGCACAAGAAATCGGAGACTAGCTAGAAGAGGGTTTAGAAAAGATCAAAGTGCTTCATGGAAAATCAGAAACAAAAATGACTCCAACAAAAAAGAGGAGCTGATCTGTTACGAGTGCAAGAAACCTAGTCACTTCAAGTCCGAATGTCCATTGCTGAAAGATGAGACTCTAAAGAAAAATAAGAAATCCAAGAAAGTAATGGTGGTTGCTGCATGGTTAGACACTGACACATCAAGCTCTGAAGATAAAGATGAAAAATCTGAGGAAAGAGCAAACCTCTGTCTAATGGCACAAGATGATGAAACCGAGGTATCCTCATCCCCCTTTGATATTTCCATTGATGATTTACAAGATGATTATGACAGTCTTTATGATGAATTTGAAAAACGTTTTTCAAAATATAAGAATCTAAAGAAAAAGGCTACATCCCTTGAAAATGATTTAGAAAAGGTGAGACAAGAGTTCAACTCTGTTTTTGAGCAAAGAAATTTTCTGCAAATTGAATTAGAACACTCAAAAACAGATTTTGAAGTTTTAAAACTAGAGCTGGACAACAAATCTGAAGCTTTGCAGTAATTACTTGATGAAAACACAGCTCTCAAATGTTTCAAAAATGAAACTCCAAAAAGAATGCATACCACAAGAAGAAGTTTGCTTTTGCATCATCTAGATGTTATAGTTGTGGAAAACATGGACATTTATCATATGATTGCTTTAAGAGAAGTAACCTGTAGAAAGTTAGAAGAATTTGGGTCCCTAAAGGATCTTATATTGCAACTAACTCTCAAGGACCCATCAAAGTATGGGTACCTATAAAGAAAAACTGAAATTTTAGTTTGTAGGTTGAGTTGTACTTAAAGGAGACATGTTCAAGATCTCAACTCAAGAAGAAGCAGCCTTAGTACATGGACAGTGGCTGCTCACGACATATGATTGGAGATGAAATGATATTTGATCAGCTGGACAAAAGAAAGGGAAGTACCGTATCCTTTGATGATGATTCAAAAGGTAAAATTCATGGGATAGGTACGGTTGGTAAGGACTCCAAAACTCAAATTAGTCATGTGTTGTTAGTTAAAGGCTTAAAACATAATTTATTGAGTATTAGTCAATTATGTGACAAAGGATTTAAAGTATGTTTTGATTCAAATAAGTGTAAAGTAATAGACATAGGTACAAACAAAGTCTCACTTATAGGAAAGAGATTGAAGAATATGTATGTTGTTTTTCTTGAAGATCTTGAAATAAATAGTGAAATATGTCTTATTGCAAATGCTGAAAATGATAGCTGGTTATGGCATAGAAGATTAGGACATGTAAGCTTGCATACTATGTCAAAATTGATTAGAAAGAACTTGGTTGTTGGGCTGTCGGATTTAAAATTTGAAAATGAGAAAATATGTAATGCTTGCCAACTAGGAAAACAAGTTAGAACATCCTTCAAGACTAAGAAGATTGTGTCAACATCAAGACCTCTTGAATTATTACACATTGATCTATTTGGTCCAATAAGCACAACTAGTTTAGGAGGAAAATCTTATGGCTTTTTAATAGTTGATGACTATTCTAGATATACTTGGGTTTATTTTCTTGCTCATAAGAATGATGCACTATCAGCTTCTATAAGTCATTGTAGGAAAGTGGAGAATGAAAAAAGACTAGCCATAGTTAGCATAAGGAGTGATCATGGAAGAGAATTTGAAAATTTTGAATTTGAGGAATTTTTCAATGAAAAGGGGTTGGATCACAATTTCTCTGCACCTAGAACACCCCAGCAAAATTAAGTTGTAGAGACGAAAAATCGAACCTTGAAAGAAATGGCTAGGACTATGCTATGTGAGAATAATTTACCAAAATATTTTTGGGCTGAGGTTGTGAACACAGTAGCTTATATACTTAATAGAGTCTCAATAAGACCCATGATATCTAAAACACCATATGAACTTTACAAGGGTAGGAAACCAAACATTTCTCACCTTAGGAGTTTTGGCTGTAAATGTTTTGTATTGAACAATAGAAAACAACCCCTAAGAAAGTTTGATGCGAAAAGTGATGAAGCAATATTTTTAGGATATGCATTAAACTCCAAGGTTTATAGTGGTTTCAACAAAAGGACTCTAAATGTTGAAAAATCAATCCATGTAGTTTTTGATGAGTCCAATGATTTACTAAAGGAAATTCGTGTTGATGATGATGATATAGAAATCCTAGAAAAACAAATGGAAGAAATGAGCTTAGAGAACAATAAGAATAGTGAAGAAAGCTCAACTAGAAGAGAAAATGAAACTCCATCTCTAGAAGATTTGCAAAGAACAGAAAATCAGCATAATGACCTTCCAAGGAGTTGGAGATTTGTAAGAGACCATCCACAAGATCAAATCATAGGTGACATTTCTCAAGGAGTTAGAACTAGGAGAACAACAAGAGAAACTTGTGAATTTTCAGCATTCATATCACAAATTGAACCTAAAAGTTTTGATGAAGTTGAAAATGAGGAAAGTTGGATAATGGCCATGTAAGAGGAACTTGACCAATTCAGAAGAAATAAAGTATGGTCATTGGTACCTAGACCTTCAAATCACCCTATTGTTGGCACAAAATGGGTGTTTAGAAATAAGGTAGATGAGAAAGGAAATGTAGTTAGAAATAAAGCTAGGTTAGTAGCCCAAGGATACAACCAAGAGGAAAGAATAGACAATGATGAAACCTTTACACCCGTTGCTAGGATTGAAGCCATAAGGTTGTTGTTAGCTTTTGCATGCTTCATGAATTTCAAATTATACCAAATGGATGTAACAAGTGCATTTTTAAATGGATTCATTTAAGAGGAAGTATATGTTGAACAACTACTAGGTTTTGAAGATTTTTAAAAACCAGATCATGTTTTCAAACTCCACAAAGCCTTGTATGGATTGAAACAAGCTCCTAGAGCTTGGTATGAGAGGCTTTCAAAATTTCTGGTTGAAAAAGGTTATGTTAGAGGCAGCATTGATACTACATTATTCATTAAAAGATACTTAAAAGATTTAATTGTTGTACAAATATATGTGGATGACATTGTATTTGGTGCAACTAATGAGGCTTTATGCAAGAACTTTGCTAAAAAAATGCAAGGTGAATTTGAGATGAGCATGATGGGAGAGTTGAAGTACTTTCTTGGTCTTCAAATTAAGCAAAGTGAGGAAGGAATCTTCATCAACCAAGAAAGATACACTCAAGATATGCTCAAAAAGTTCGATATGCTAAAGCTGAAACTAATCTCAACACCAATGAGTCCATCCACCAAACTTGATCTAGATGAAAAAGGAAAGAATGTAGATCAAAAGCTCTATAGAGGTATGATCGGTTCACTACTCTATTTAACAGCAAGTAGACAAGATATTCAATTTAGTGTGTGTTTGTGTGCTAAATTTCAGTCACAGCCTAAAGAATCACACCTAACAACTGTTAAGAGAATTTTTAGATACCTCTTAGAAACTCAAACCTTAGGATTATGGTATTCTAGAGAATCAACTCTTAGCTTAGTTGGATATTCTGATGCTGACTTTACTGGCAGCAAAACTAACCAAAAAAGCATTAGTTGAACATGCCAATTTATAGGTAGTATGCTAGTGTCATGGTCCAGCCAAAAGCAAAATTCAATGGCTTTATCTACAGCAGAAGCAGAGTATGTATTACTAGGAAGTGGCTGTGCCTAAATATTATGGATTAAACAACAACTAAAGGACTATGGGTTATCAATGCATAATATACCAATATACTGTGACAATATAAGTGCGATTAATATTTTAAAGAATCCTGTGCAGCATTCTAGGACAAATCATATTGAGATTAGGCACCATTTTGTAAGAGACCATGTAGTGAAAAGTGATATTAAGATTGATTTTGTGAATACTTTGCATCAATTAGCAGATATTTTTATCAAACCCCTAAATGAAGATAGATTTTGTGAAATTAGAAGGAATTTAGGTATGATTTGTCAACAGGAATTGTGAGAAAAATCTCGACTTATGCTCATAAAACAAAATGCATTTAATCGACTAAGATGAAACTTAGTCAACTAAGAGTGCTTTGTTAGTCTTAAATAATATGACTCAGTCAAACAAATGAAGAAAGAATAAAATAATTTGTACCAGGCAATAAAGAAAAGAAGAAAAAACTGCCTAAGAGAATAAACAAAATGTAGAGGGAATTTTAAAATTTTTAAAGTGAGGTAGTCTTTAAGGGGGAGGCAAACGGTTTTCCAATTGAAATTAAAATTGCTGACAACTTCCTTTTTCTTTACATTTTCTCTCCCCTAAAACTAAAACTCAGTCTCTCTACATTCTCACCTCTGAAACCGACAGACACAAAACTAAAACCCTTGAGCCCTAGTTAGAAATGTTCAGATTCAAAATGGCTAAGACCTCTTAGAGTAAGGAAATAATTGAAAAGAAAAAGGGAAAAAGGCCACTGGTAGAAGGGCCAGAAGCAGAAATGCTGAAGAAGAAACAGAAAATTGAGTTTGCATCAAATAGTGGAAAATCTGGAAAGTCGCAAAAAGAGAAGAAACAAAAATCAGGGAAGAAGAAATAGAAATCTACAATGCTCAAGAAAGGTAGTTTCTCTTCTTCTAAGTTTAGAAATATAATGCATGAGGAAAGGTTTAGAAAAATAGAAAATGCTCCCATGACCTACGGGAAATATATAGATTGGGAAAGCTTTAGTGAATATCTATAAATTCATACTAACCTATCAGATTATTTTGAGGATTTGAAATTGAAACAATATAGCACTTTTAGGAATAAATCCTATAGTGCAAGCCTGGTGAAGGAGTTTTAAGCCAGTATAGCTTTAGGAGAAGAAGAATTAGATGATTCAAATGATTATATTGAAAATGGCCTGAATATATTTTTGAATGGAAAAGAATTTGTGGTCACAGCTGATGATCTTGGAAATCTTCTGAAAGTTGAATGTGAGAAGGGAGAATTCGAGTTTCCAAAAAAGTATGACCCATCCTCATTATGGAAAGTCATAATCGGGAGAAAGGAAAATTATTTATCAAAGAGAAATGATGGTTTGATAACCAATCCATAGATAAGGACTCTGCACTACTTTGTGGCAACTAATAGACATGGCAGAAGTGGGAGTTTAAGTTACATCAACCTTCAAAATCTTTGGCTAATAGAACATGCCTTTAATGGGGTTGTTCTGAATGTAGGCAGATTTATGATTGAAAAGATGAGAGGTGCATGCAAACATGAGAAAATCAATCTGCCTTATGGAAATGCGATCACATCCTTAGTGCAAAAGAAGGATGTTTGGGCAAAAAGATATGAATTTGATATGGTGAAGAATAGAGACCAGGCTATCTACTTGGGTAGTCTACCTAAAATGGGTTACAAGCTAGATGATGAATAATTTACTAAAACACCCAAGGTATCTGCAATTCCAGCACCAACTGAGGCACCATCCTCTCAAATTTTTAATAAAATGATTTTTAATCTATTGATGAAGATAGATGGAAAGCTCACTAATCAAGGAGCTAGATTACAGAAAATTGAAGAGAAAATTGCTGAATTGAAGAATGAACTGAAAGGGAAAAAAAAGCCATCAAAACCTGCTACTACAGATTCCTCTGAAACACCAAGTGCTTCACTAGCACAGCAAAATGCTGAAAGTTCAAGCTTACAAGCAGAAGGGTCTAATCCTCATGGTTTAAGTTATGGTGTTCCAGTTGAAAGTCATGAGCCAAAAGAGGAATAGCCAAGAAAATCACCTTCACTTGAGTTACAGAATAAGGATGAATCTAATCAAGGTACATAAGTGATTGCATCTGAGCAAGAAAATACCCCCACTAAACCTCAGCCTTAACCAGAACCTTAACCATCTCCTCCACACTCTGAAGAGGTTTCAATGATGAGTTTGTTCCAACAAATGGTTTAGGAGGAACAAGTTGAGAAATGGGTAGTTAAGGAAAAAACACAAAAAGTAGTATCTCCATCAGTTCCTAAAGTAAAAAAAAAAAACCTGGGAAAGAGAAGCACAAAGTCACTATACCATCAAAAGAGAAGAAAGCCACTGCAGCATCACTGACGAGGAAGAGAACTATGGCCACAAAGACAACATTTCTCAAGAGAAGGAAGTCTTCTCGATTGGCAGAGAAATCCAAACCAGCTTCAGTCTCTTCTCCTCAGCATCTAGTCAATGTCTCTGACAAATCCTCACCAGAACCTTCCCCTAAAAAATCATCACCTCTAAAAGAACCCTCTCTTTTTCCTCTGAATCCTTTTTATGGCACTGAATCCTCACCCTCTGACATCTCAGATGACTAGAAACCCCTTGATTTGATGTTGACAAAAAAGAGGAGTAAAATGGCAAAACCAGGGGTGCAGGAACTAGAGAATAAATTAAAAAAAATGTTAAGGTAGAGGTACCAGGAATTATCAGAAATGATCAAGGGGCATTTTAGGAATATTACTGTTGTTTTTGTTTTCCTACTGGTTATGCGATGATGGTAATCAAACACTTTACTGTAATTTTACTGTTGATATTTTTATGGATGTTCATGGTATTTTGCTTATATGTTTATATTACTCTCATGCTGATAATTGAATGCTTGCTGATATCCTGTTGCTTATGAAATTTTAACTACTAATGATAAAAGTCTGTCACTGCACTGATGTTAAGATTTGTATACTAATTACTGATCTTTAGAGTGAATTATACTTATGGATGGATATGGATGCTGTATATAATATATCAGTTGAATAATGAACGATATAGACAAAATTGTATAACAATAGGCTGTTGACAAATACTGCTGAAATGTTGATGAGAAACTGTCAATATTCATCTGCTGCAAATTTCCTTAAAAGATTTGCATATATATATACACTCTGAATTTATAATGTTTTTTTTCATGAATAAAACCTACAGAAATGAATAAGCTAAATAAACACACACTTAGGGGTAGCAATACTCATTATCTGCTAAAATCAAAAAGAATAAAAAGGACACTGTGCTGATTAACCAAGGAATGTTTTGTCATCATCAAAAAGGGGGAGATTGTTGGCTCCATTAGTTTTTTATGATAATAAAACATTCCCATTTCATTTATGTCTAACATTCCTACCTAAGTGTGCAGGATAAAAAGTCATATGGAAATAATGAATCAACCCTTCAAATATGTATATCTAAAATCATAAAAAATAAAGAAAAATGGTTTATCAACAAGAAGAAAGATCTTTGGCTGAATAATGAAGAATGTTGGTTGACTAAAGTTTAAATTGGAGAAATAGCGGGCTGAAGAATATTTAGAGACAGAACAAACTTAGTCAACCAAGAAATGGGTTAGTCGACTAAGTGCACATTGCTAGAACTACCAGAGACAGGGAGCAAAAAACAGAGACGACTTAGTCGACTAAGATATCAGTTAGTTGACTAAGAGCATTCTGCCTGCAAGTTTAAAATCTGCACTAAAAGACAGAGTAACGGCTAGAACTGACTCCCAATTGTCTTTAATAGCTAGAAAACTGTCAAACTCCCATTAGAGATGTTTCTTCAAGTATAAAAGGCTCTCCCAACAGTTAAAAACTAGTTTTTAGAATGATTAGAGAGATTTGAGTCACATAAGAGCTGAAAAACCAAAACATCTCTTGTACCCTGCTGTACTTTAACGTTCATTCTTTGTACTTGTATTCTGCATTCAACCTTGTACCATTTAGATCAACTTATGATCATAGGTACTTTCTTTTACTTCTCTTCTTGTATTCTTAGAGTGAGAGAGTCACTCTAAGTGATTGTTTCAAGCTAGGATTGTTTCAAAGTGTTAAGGTTCTAACTTAGCCTTCAAAAGTTAGGTGTTAGGTTTTAGTTTAGCCCGTGAAACACTAGTGTAAAAGGTTTTAGCTGAGCTTGGTAAAAGTCATTGTAATGCTTGATGAAAGCTTGTGAATTTCACCGGTTCTTAGTGGATTTGTTGGGAAAATCCTTCGTTGAATAATCAAGGTAGTGGATATAGGTCTTGGACCGAACCACTCTAAATTCTGCTGTCTCTTATTTACTCTGTTTTGTTTTATTTTCTTTCCTTCATTTGTCTCGCCCTTATCTAGACTTTGAGACAATATTTGAAAGAGCCAAATTGTGCTATTCACCCCCCCTCTAGCACATATTATTTGGACCAACATCATTGACTAGTTTAGTAATATCAAGATTGTCTTGAAACAAGAGAAAAAAGCTTATTTCCTAGATGGTCTTGTTCTCAAGGTACTTGGCGATGATGCTACAAATGAGGAAAATGAGGCCTATATAGTTTATATGGATGATCTCGATCAAGCCACATGTGTGATGTTGGCTAGTATGGCTCCAGATCTTCAAAAGCAACATGAAGCTATGAATGCCTTGGATATTATCCTAAACCTTAGAGAAATGTTCGATAAAGAAAGTCGCACAGAGAGATTCGACATTTCAAGGAAATTGGTCCGATGTAAGATGTTTGAAGGAAGCCTAGTAAGGCTTCATGTGCTTAAGATGATAAGATATATCTCTCGACTTGAGCAGTTAGGTTGGGTTATGGATCATGATATGAGCATAGACCTTGTACTTTCTTCGCTACTAGAGAGCTATTCATAGTTTGTGTTGAACTTCAATATGAACAAGATTGAGATAGCCCTTTCAGGTTTATTAAATATTCTCACACAGGCTGAGAACACCATTGCGAAGGAGAAGCCTTCAGTTCATCTTGTCTCTTCTAAGAAAAGTAAAAAATAAGAAAAAAAATTTTAAGAAAGACAAGGATGAAAAGGCATCAACTTCAAAAGGTATGAAGCTTACTGGAGAAGTGAAGAAGGAAAAAGATAATGACAAATGCCATTTCTGCAACAAAGTTGGGCATTTAAGGTGCAATTGCAAGGATTATCTAGAATCCATCAAAGGGAAGAAACAAAAGGAAGCTTCCACATTAGGTATGAATCATATGATGATTTATTTTTCACTACTTGGTATATGATACCTTACTCTTTATTAATGGTTTTAATATGTATGACATATTGAAGGAACTAATGACAAGGAATAGTGAAAAATAAGATCATGAAAGGGACAACCTTAGTTGATGGAGATCAAGCTTGTCGACTTAGATTAGATTGTGGAACAATAAATAATTTTAGAACATTGAATGTTTTCATGGGATAATTGTCAATATGAGATGTTTTTGGTTTTGGACCTATGGCTAAATATTTATTTTATGTTTAGGAAACATAGATTTATATTTTGCTAGCATGAGATGCTTAGCTTATATATATATTTGTGTATTTACATTACATATCATTTTATTTTGGAATTGTCCTAAATTATTTATCCTTAAAGTATAACCTTGCATATATGATAATCAATATTGAGTCATAATGATAAGATTATTGTGATATTATCT
This sequence comes from Theobroma cacao, assembly GCF_000208745.1. Lineage (NCBI taxonomy): Eukaryota > Viridiplantae > Streptophyta > Magnoliopsida > Malvales > Malvaceae > Theobroma > Theobroma cacao. Next base: position 23,416,429 of record NC_030850.1, on the reverse strand, counting down.
TTCTTTTGATTATGAATCAAAAAGGAAACTAATGAGTTGACTTGGATAAAATTTAGTCAAAGCTTAATGAATTCATAATAGGATTATGAACATATTTAGTCAAAGAGCATTCTTAATGAAATCTTGGATCTAAATTAAGATTGCTTAGAACTAAATAACAATTGATTACAATGCATTCTAAACCCAATTAATAGCATGAACTAACTTTTGAGAGGATTTCATCCCATAACCAATGATGAATGACTAATGACAAGTAAGTATACATAAAAGTTATGGATATAGCACCCCAAAATGAGGTAAATAAGTTTACTTGGCAAGATTTCTATACATGATAGAAATAGTGGGAGCTAATGACACTTTAAAAGTCAAAGGTTATGAAATTATGAAATCCAATAGATAAGATCTATGCACAAAAATTAATTTAATAGGATGCATAAACATGCATAATTCATGACATAAATCCATTAAATACAACCCATTAGTAGGATGCATATTAATGCACTAAGCATGTAAGATGAATCTACTAAATAATCCAACATGAATGATTGGATAATAATCTCTATTCAATGTAATAAATTCAAAATAGTTGCATACATTGAATAAGATAAACATATTTTGTGCACATGATAAGGTTAGTGGGAGTAAGATTAGTTACTCATTAAAAGTGTATAAGATACATTTACCAGTCTAAGAAGAACAAAATGGGACTAAAGAGTTAGAGCCTAAAAAGGGAATCAACAAAAGAATTTAGGATTACATGTTAAAGGAGTTTAACATAGAGAGAATCCTAAATGTTAAAAGTGATATAAAGTCATGATTGAGCAGTTGTATTGGACTGGTTCCAAAATAAGAGATAACTACATGATTATATCTATAATTGGAGACAAATCTTTTGTTTAGGCTACAAAAAAAGAGATATTTGGATCATTGGTTTAATGAACCAATAAATGATTCCGAGTTGTTAAAGTAACAACAAGAGCCATAATAATGGAATCAAGGTCTTGTTGTGATCTAAATTAGTATTTCGATTATGACAATGGAGATTGTCAAACATATAAATTAACATATTCTCAAATATTGCAATTTGAGTTGTCCTAGTAGAGACACAATTGCTAAGCGAAAGAGTTTGATAGTGGATACGTTAGCAATTGACTCAAGTGCAAGTGGGAGATTGTTGGTATATGCCCTTGAGCCAATCAGATTGATCAAGGAATATATATTGTCATTTAATGTTTATTTAATCGCATAATTATATGTGATAGAGGTTTTCCTTCATGTTAGTGCAATAATAAGGAGTTATTAAGTACTAATAGGGTGAAGTCCATGGAACATAAAGGCCTTGCAAGAGAATTGTAAAGTTATTACAATTATGAGATCACTATGCATCAAAGCCATGTTCCTAAAATACTTCTTAGTCATTGTATTGTCAAGATAGGGCATTGAAAATACTCAAAGACTGGTACATGTTAAGCCTCCTTACTTGGGAAGTAAGCAATTGATCTCATAGATTGAAGTATATGGGATAATTGAGGATAACATATAGGTACTTGTTAAAGAACAAGTTCACTGAACACAACCCACTATGAGAACTCCATTTGGTATTTCACTCAAGTGTTTATGGAAAATGTTCTCATGTGATAGTCATGCAACTAGTCCTTGGATTTGAGACACCAGGTCATCTTGTATGGGGAATGACATACTTTGATTTCACCCTTACGGGTTTAGAAGCAACCAGATACCTAAACAGGCTGTTTTTGGGTATGCCATGAAGCATGCAAAGGTGAATGAGTGGTCAATAGAGGATTCATCACCCTAAGTGATATAATGGGATGTATCTCACTTGTTCTCAATTCTTGATTAACTTGTATAAAGTCTTTGGCCAAAGCATGATGAATTTGAGAAAAGTTAGTTTCCTAAATTCATAAAGTTAGTCATGAATTATGAAAACTAATATGGAATGTCATAAGTAGACACCGAGCCATGCTTAATAACATATCTGAGATATTTGATAAAATGATCATATTGTACTAAGAGGCTTATCACTGAAGGGCTTTGTCAAATTTTTTAATTGACTCTCTAACATTTTGGTGGTCATGATGTATTGCTAGATGCCGCTCATGATCTATAAATATAAATTAATTATCAAATTGATATTTGATTATGATTTATATTTGTTGCCAACATGTTAGAAGCCTAATGGGTCACACACATTAAGTAACATGATTGGGATTAAATAAGGATAATTAATTAAGTTGGACTTAATTGAAAAGGACCAAAAAAAGTGGGAAATTAATTAGTTCTCAATGACTTAATTAAATTAAAATACAATTGTTGTATTTAGGGTTACAACTTAGTTTGGCTATATAAATATGTTATATTAGCAAACTAAAAAAACTAAGCCTAAAACCACTTCTCAGCTGTTTCATAAAATAAGAAAAGAAAAATAGTTTTCTTTATCTGAAAAAAATTAGATTCGGCAAGAACTTTTGGTCTTTTTGTTTTAGAAACAAAACTTGTTAGCATAAGTAGAATCCTACCTTTGAGAAGGTATTATTCAGTCACTGTGTGGATTACTGTTAGAGGCCAAACACTTGGGTGGCCAAAGATTTGACAAATCCTAAAGGTGAAGAAGCAAAGTTTTGGATTTAATTAGCTCTTGATTACGATATCTAGAGCAAAGTATGTAACTCTTAAACTTATAAGTGTTCATAATTAATTTGAAAGTTACATGAAAACATAAACATTGATCCTGTAGGATTCGATTGTTTTTCTAATTTAATACTAATTTATTATTTCGTTGCGTTATAATTTTAATTTATTGATTATTTTCATATTTAAGCATGAGGTCGAATCCCAACATAAATACAAAATGAAAATTAAATCTCAATTCAATAATATTTCAAATAAATCCATCCAATAAAATGTAAAAGAAAATGAGGTAAAATGGCATATTAAAGAAGAATGAAATTCATATGAACATATTGTTGGATGAGCCTTGCAGCCAATTGGAATTGGTTAAGGCTGGATTCTAATAATGCAACAATATCATTCGTGTTGAATGATTAAAGGTTTTCCTTCATCAATAAGACATCAATTATAATGAGTTATAAGTCTAATTGGATGAAGTCCATGAGATTAATATGCTTTGCAAGGAAACTGTAATGGGTTGTAGTTATGAGATCCTTACGCATCAAAGCATAATCTCAAAATATTTTTGGTCAATGTATCATTGCGACTGGACATCAATGATGCTTAGAGACTGGTATATTCTATGTTCTTTACTTTGGAAGTAAGCAATCGATCTCATAGATTGAAGTATAAAGATACTTGGAACTAGAATATAGGTGCTTGCCTTGATGAGCAAGTTCACTAAACATGACCCGCCACGAGAAGTGCATTTGGTAATACACTCTAGTGTCTATGCAACACTTCTCATGTATCAGTTATGTAAATACTCCCTAGACTTGAGACACCAAGTTGTCTTATACGTGGAGTGTTATGCTTTGATTTCATCCCTATGGGTGCCTAACCAAGGATGCCAAAATATGATGCTTTTGGGTATAGTATGAAGCATGTGAAGGCAAATGAGTGGTCAAGAATCATCACCTCAAGTGTTTTAGAGGACATATCTTATCAGTTCTTAGTTAACATTAGCTTATTGAAATCCTTGGCCAAGGCGACATGGAGATTATGAAAAAGGTTTCATAACTCTCTATAAAGCTAATGCTATAATTGCAAGAACAAATATGGAGGTCCATAAGAGTAGATACTGTACCAAGCTCTTATCATCTCCAGAATATATGATGAGGGAATGAATTACACTGATAGACTGTACACTGAAAGGTTGTCAAAGAACCCTTTGACTCTCCTAACAATTGGGTGGCCATGATGCATTGCTATATGCCAATCTTGGTCCGTAGAATTGATTATAAATTAATTGATTTAAATTTATATTAATCAATTAAGTTATTAATCAATTCCATTGCCAACATGTTGAGAACCTAATGGGTCACACACAATGATTGCATTTAAATTAAATTGGGAGAGTGACGATTTAAGTTAAACTTAAATCACATGCTAGGTAATTACTTCTATAAACTTAATTAAAAGAGTTTAATTAAGTTTTAGGCATAATTATAAATAGTTATAATTATAAGGCCTTGATTGTAAAATATAAAGAAAATTAATTTGATTTTAATTTCCAAGGACTTAATTAATAGAGTTCAATTAAGTAATTGGCCCATATTATAATGTGTTATAATATTGAGGGCTTAATTGCAAATTTGAAGTTACTTTAACCTAACTATATAAGTCACCTTTTAACTATTTTTCAGATGAGACTTTTTCACAATTGAAGAAAACCTAGTTTTTGTCAAAAAAGAAAAATGTTTTCTTTCTTTGCCACCACTCCCTTTGTGTAAAAGAGAAAATTGCTAATGAAGCAATTTTCGATAGAGGTTCGGCTAAAATTGTGAAAAGAAGGAAAGGATAATTGTTGTCCTCTTTGCTAGCACAAAGTATAGTTAAAAACTCCCTCCTTTGTTGAAGGTTCAGGTGCAATCGTGTGTATTACCGTTGAAGGCCAAGCACTTGATTGGATAGGGTTTTTGCTCCTTGTGGTGTTCGCAAGATTGTTTTGGGGAGTACCATTGTGATTACGAAAATACTTAGCAAGGTAACTTTCTGAATAACAATTTATTTTGTGCTATTATGTGTTAACTATCAACAAGGTGATCCATGGGTGGAGGCATATTTTGGTTGTTTAGTTATAAAGTTTTAATTTTCTTTCTACTGCGCATTTTGAACATGCTGTCTATAGCCAAACCCATCACATATATAACTATATATGTCAAGCCCAGCTTGACAATATGTTTATTATGCCATTCCTACATAAGAATGCATGTTTGCTTACTTGGGTACCTTGGAAATCGTTAAAGGACGGTATTGAACCAAATGGTACAATTAAGTTGAATTAAGCCTCGAACTAGTCCAAATAGAGATTTTAAGATGAAATTGAGAATTTAAAAACCCTAGAATGACTTAAAATGGCGATTCAGAGTTCGAGGACCGATTTGGAGTCAAATTAGAATTTTCATGACCTAGGGGCAAAATGGTCATTTTGCTACTCGAGGTTAAGATGTGAGTGTTGGATAAAATTTTTGACTAAGATTGAACATTTGGAGTATAATTTGAGTTTGAGTAGTGAAAAATTTTCATTTCGGCATTTTTTCGAGCATAAGGGTAAAATAGTCATTTTGCCACCCTAAGGGCAAAATTGTAATTTTACACCATCCAACACTTGTTCAGTACATGGATTTTACCCAATATTATCATGGATAATTGAGAAAATTTAAGTGGTGGAGAGAGATTGCTTAATGGGTAAGTATGACACATGGACCAATGGAATGGTGACATGTGTCAAATTTTCATCCATTTATTATTTGCTTAAAAATCAGCATAAAATCAGCCCATTTCTCTTCATATGGCCGGCCAAAGCAAGAACAAAGGAAGAAAAGAAAGAACAAGAACCCTAGGGTGAAAATTCAAGAGAAAATTTGGTGGATTTCAAGTAATCAAGCAATCAAAGGTAAAATTTCTTGATTTTGACTTGTGATCTACCTTTCCCATGCATTCTTTTGCATTTTCCATGGTTGATTCACATGATTTCATGATGGGTATCTTGCTGGATGAACACTTAGAGAGAGGTTTTGATGCTTGATTTGGTTAGATTTTAATGTATTTTAGTGTTTTTAGTTGATTGGTGATGTGTAGCATGAAAATCAAGCAAGAAAAATTCATGTTCTTCCATCACCCATCATTGGCCAAATTCTCCATGTGGAATATTGAGGATGATTTTGATTTTATTTCAAGTGATTTGGTTAGGAATTAGTGATTTATGGTGTGAGAATCAAGTAGGAAAAATTATAGTGTTGATGCACCCACCATGGTCGAATTTTTCAAGAGAAAATGTGAGGATGATTTTGCCATATTCCAAGTTATTTAATTTGTGTTTGATGATTTGGAGTATTGGGAGAAAATGGAATTATTTGGAGTTGAATTGGACGTATTGGCCAATTAATCGAGTGATAGATCGAATTAGGCCAATACCATTTTATTTAGGTACACAATTGAATTTGTGTAGAATACCGTGTTTAGACGATAATCCGAACAATTTATATCCCATTTCATATATTAGTATAAAGCCTGAATTGGTTTTATAACAATTTAGCACAAATGTAGTAAATGGCTTATTGTGCATTATGTTTAGGTGGTGAGCATTCTGGAAAAAGTAATGAAATAGTACCTGACGATAAAAAATCGGAGTACTCGAAATTCGACTCCTGAAATAGTGAGTAACCTTACTATCGTCTTAATTATCTAAAGTGGTTTTTATCCGATTTTGTGATTTTGTGGAAAATGAGTTTAAATGGTAAATCTTTATGTTTTATAAACAAAATGTGTTTATATGAAATTATTTTATAAATTGTCTTGAAATTGAATGATGGCTTTGAAAATAGAGTAATTGGAGACCATTTGATGTATTATGAATTTATGGTTCTAATTGATTGGCTTATGGCAATATTGGCATGAATGGCTAAATTGGTATTTGTGTTGAAAATGTATAAACTGTTGTTTGCCTTGATAGGCTGGATAATGATAAAATTGCCATGTCATGCTGTTAAATTTTATTGAATTGGTGGGTTATAATTGGTCGTTGCAATGGACGGGTTCCATGGACCAGCCTATTAGAGGGGTACGGTAACCCTATTATATTCTTACCTCAGTTGGAGAGGTGTGTAGGGTAACTCCTGAGGTACAACTTTAGAGTTCACTTCACACCAAACCACCACGTGAGGGTGAACTCAGCCAACGCTAAGGAACGACTATGTTTTCAAAATAAAAATATGATTTATGCGTACATGACTTTTTAATAGCCTTGGCGGACTCGGTTTGAATAGCCCTCGACCAAGGTATCCCTGATAACTGAGTATGAGAATGATTTTGGCACAAGTCAAAGTTTTAAGAAATTCATAAGCCATGTTGATTACTCAATTTATATGAATTGATTTTATTTGGTTGAAATGAGTTGAAAGGTGATGAATTACAATATGTTAAACTATTTTACTTGTCTCCATTTACTCAACTTTAGATATTTTAGATGGTATTTGTTTACTCACTGGGATTATATAATCTCACCACCCTCCTTTCCACCTATTTCAGGCTCATGATAGTTGGCAGCTAGCTCACTTTGTTGAGGGCTACAGTTGGACTTACATCCTCAAAAACTGTAGGTTTACCGCTTTTGATACTTTTGGTCGTTCGTGGGCTCACGTGTCACAGTAAATTAAATTTTATACTTTAGTTATCTGTATTATAGTATGTATGAATTTATTTAGCTTTTACGCTACAAAAATTATTTACTAGTAACTCTATAAATATTGTTTTATAAAAAAATAGAATAGTTTATTGAATATTTTTATTATATTCAAATAGTTATAATTTCACTTTAAATGAATGTTTTAGATATCTAAACTTATTTTTGATTATGAAATATGTGTTTTCCACTCGCATACTACATTTTTAGATGGTTTCGAAATTTTTGGGAAAAATGACCAAAATACCCCTGTGAGCGAAAAATTATTTTTCTATTGTTTTGATTTGAAAATAGTTTATAATCTCTCAAAACATGATACTTAATAACTGTTGCTCACAGACGAGGTGCGAAAACTGATATTAAAGCCTTGCGGGTTTTCAATTGGTAATCTAAGTAATGAATGTCTATCGGAACAACGCGACGGTTGTCACAGGTTCGAGGAGAGTACCGGATCGTGACAATATATGTTAAAATTTATACCATTAAGTTCATGATTTCAATTTGAACATGAGTTATCAAATATCTCTTTGTAAACAATGTTCTTTGTTACATTTGAACATTGTCCATCATTTACAATCAAGATTTTCAATCCATGGCAGGATGTAACTTTAGAGAGAGCAATGTATAATTGACCATATATAAAGATAGGTTTAGGTAAATACAAACCAACTTTCTCAAGTGTCTGACCTTAGCTTTTGTTGGTAGTCATGCCATAACATAATCTAACAAGGAAATATTTTCTATTGAACACAAAAGGCCATCTATAATTTTTATAGTAAAAACAATTCTAGGAATGAAAAATTTATCATCGGTGTGCGTGTGCCAGAAATGACTTTGCCTTCTATTACATTTGAAGCTAATTGTGTAATTATAAGTCTAGTATCATTACATAAACCCGAATTTTGGTTAATATTTCTTAGTAACATTATCACACAACCTACTTTCAAATTTAATTCATGATCAGGTATACTAGAAAACTTAAGTGAATTTAAAAATTCTGTAGGGTAAAGTAATTCATACTCTGATATTTGATCTGCTGCTTGTGAAATTTTGTCATTGCTGAAGTATGTCTTCTTAGATCCTAGTATCAAGTTAATTACATAGACAAGTGAAATATCACTGTACATTAACCATTCGAGAAAAAGTAATTGCTCTGAAGATTTGAAATTTACCTAGCCACTTTGACAAAGAAATTGAAGGTATTTGTGTAGTCATGGATGACATCAATAAAGTACATGGATATGGAAACTAATAAACTAATAATAACCAAGGATAAAGCTTGATTTACATTAATTGCAATGTGTTGTCTTGAATTGGATAAGCAGTGTACTGCGGTGATTTAATGCTTGATTTATTAAGAAAATAAGGCTTAAATGTGTCCTGATCTGGGACATGTTATTGGGTAATTGCTAATTTAGATAGCAACCACGTTAAGACAAGTTGCTGGTGGCAGATATAGCTTTCTAAATTGCAGTAATTTGAAATTTAATGGGAGAAATTTTTGCTGCAACGGACAGTGAACGTGTTTGGGCTTGCAGCTGTGGGTTTTTTATGATGCTATTAGCTTATTAGAAGATCTGTATTTTAAAGCTTAGACATCCCTAAATCTAGGCATTATGTTGCATGGGGTTTTATTTTGTTTCTAATTTATTTTAATTTTAATTTTATGTACTCATAAAGTCCAAAGTTTTATTATTGTTTTGGAAATAAACAATAAAATTGAGTACTTTTTAGAAAAATTCAAAATAATGTAGATAATGTAATCAAAGTACAAACAAATAAAACATGAATTTATGGTTATATATATATTTAAAGAAAAGGATTTTTGTAAATAAAACAATACAAAGGCCTATAATAATAAAAGTAGAAAGCAATACATAAAAAAAATTTAATATTCTGAATGAAAATTTCTAAATAACAGAAGAAAAACCAAAAAGGCACTCAATGTTTTAACAATAGCGTGGAAATTAAAAAAAAAAAAACCAAGTTATGAAGAAAACCACAACAATTCATAACAACAACAAGAAAAAGAAAATGTCACTTTACAATGAGTGACTCCAACTTTTGCAATCTTCACTGCAAAAGATCATGCAAAGTTGCTGAAGAAAACATAAAAATATTAATTCGTGACAAACTGCTAGAGTAGAAAATAATCTATTTATCTATGATTAAATTATATTTGTTTTATACACTGTTGTCAATATGATTGTAAACTCTGAATATAAATGTTGAGTAAAGAATAAAGAATATAAAAAAGACTATAAAAATAATGAAGAAAACATCAAAATATTAATTCGTGATAAATTGCTAAAACAAAGTATACAAAAATCTATTTATTTTCGATTGATTTATATTTGTTTTTAACATTGTTGGTAATATCGTTGTAAACTTTGAATATAAATGTTGAGCAAAGAATAAAGAACATAAAAAATGAGTATAAAAAAAATACAAATGTGACATCCATAGCTAAAATTTTGAAAAAGAAAAAAGACATTTACTAACATTATATAAACAAAATGTGAAAAACACAGAAGAAGAATAAACACATCTGTAAATCAATAGTCACAGAAAAACGAATACTTTTACCTCCCCCCCCACGATTCCCTCCAACAAAGCCAAGTCCACGGCTCCCATTCCCAAATCCTAGCCACCTTGCTGCTGCTGATTTATTTTTTGCTCAGCTGTAACAACTCAAGGGGTAAAAGGGAAAACAATGCTCATTATGGCGATGCAGAGGACTGAAAAAATAAAAGTTAAAAGGCTTGAGAAAAAAAAAATTTAATTAGCAATGTAACAAGTATAACAAATTTCCAACAAAAAAGAAACGGAGCTGATGGAGATTCTGTGAGCGCAAACTCCCATTATCTGCAAATTTTTGGATTAGAGAATAGGAGCTGGAGAGCTGCTCTTCACAAAGATTTCTCTTCTTTTCTACACTGGTAATTTCGCAATAAGGTGATTTTTCATCCCCATCCGATGATAATAGAACCCCAACAATCTTAATCAAATATAATCCTGGAAAACCAACACTAAAACATAAGTACAACACGAAAAATGTTGAAAATTGACTTTATAAATATGGGCATTGATTTAAAGTTTGTAAAATCCAATATTTTAACAATGCTCTAAAACATTAATAATAAAAAATAACTTAATAAATTCTACTCATTCAGTGCTTCAAATAAATGGGCATTAGTTTAAAACCCCTATACTTACTAATAAACTGGAAATGCTCTCTTTATCAAATTATAAAATTTAATTATCAAAAACTCCAAAAAGAAGTCTCCTACTATAAAAAAAAAAAACAATTTAAAGTTATATCAAAAGATGAGCCTTGATCCCCAAAGGATAACCAAAAAAAAATTTTTTGTCAATACTTTAAGAAAATGGGCACTCAAAAAAATAAAAACCCAAAGACTTTGAAGATACCTGCTGACCAACTCAGGACAAAGATGCTATTGATAGAGATTTGTGATAGTTTAATTGTTAACCGCTCGAATTTGTAATTAAAAATGAAGATTGCATCCTTTTCAAAAAAAGTGAAGACATAGAGTAATATATTTATTCTAGCTGCATTGGCATCTTCTAATAAAAAAAAATACAGAGAATAAAAAACCCAAAAAAAGGTAAAACTTCAACATCCAACGAAAACATAGAAACCAAACATGAAAAATGAAAGAAAAACAAAAATAAAAGGAACAAAAGCCAAAAAAATCAGGTAAAGAACGAAGCAAACAAACAAAGCCCAAATAGAGAGAAAATATGTAAGTAAAGACCACCAAGGAAACCCGAAAGACAAAGTGAAAAACAAATCCAAAAAATTTAAAAAACCAACAACAATGAAGGAGTGATTTAAGAGTTGAGAATTATGTTTTATGTCTTTGTTTTCTCTTCTTCATTTTTTTTTTTTTTTTTGTCCTTGGTTTGTTGCTGATGGAGTTCTGATTGGGGGATTGTTGTTGTTTTGTATGTGTTGGGTGTTATGCTGCCTATGGAGTTTTGATTAGGGGATTGCTGTTGTTTTGCTTGTGTTGGGTGTTTTGCTGCTGATGGACTTTGCACTACCTAGGGAATGTACTACTGAATCTGATTCTGGGTGCAAATATGAAAGAAAGAAAAAGGAACATGGAGTTGTATGCCAAAAAAAATTAATTTTACTTGTTGAATAAAAGAAAAATAATTAATGTGTAATTGATGAATCATATATATATTTAAATTTTAAAATAAA
>NC_030850.1:23401533-23404615 GCF_000208745.1 Theobroma cacao | reverse complement strand
CATGCTATTTTTTATTATTTTAAGGAATAAATTGAAAAGTTAAAAATTTACATTAAAAATAATGTAAATTTATTAAACTTTATATTTCCATACAAAAAGGTAATTTTGTAAATTTATGCTAAATTCCCAATAAACTATTTCCAACCAAACAATACAATGTAATCTTCCCAACAATCACAGTCCTTGCAACCATCACTTTTCCATTTTATACCAAACACTACAAAGTTATTTTCCCATCAATCACAAACCTTGCTGATAATATCTATTATATAGAGTTATTTTGACACATTTTGAGGGTTTAAGTAGTTAGATCTTTGAGATTTTAGGTTCAAATCGTAGTATTTTATGTGTTTTTTTAGTTTAAGTTTGACTACATGCTGAGTAGTTAATTTAAGTTATTTTAGTTAAATTTTATGTTATTTGTTTTAAATTACTTTAAGAGTAGTATTGGTAATTTCTCTTATTGCTTTTGTAGGAAATTTGATGAAAAAACCTCATTTGATAAAAATCTGTGCAAGCATGGTGATGGCTTCATTCATATATGTTGCGGTATTTTGACCATATCTCTATCTACAGAACTCCAAATGAAGTTATTCTTGGACCTCCAGACTTATATGAGGAAAGGCTACAACTTTTATCTGTACCACTTCACCCAGTTCAAATTGGAGCATGGTCAAAATATTTGTCAAAATTAGAGCCCTGCAACAGTATGCATGGACTAAACATGATGCAGTATTTGGAGCATAGCTTTTAATCCAGAAGTCCAATTGACATCATTCTTAAGACATTAAAAAGTAGAGAGACAATTTTTATGTTTACTCTTTTTCTAGTTCAGAAAAGGTCAGGGTGAAAATCAAGTCCGAATTTGATAGATTGCGACAGCATTGGGAGAACAAGGGTGCAATGCTGGTGAAAGAAAGCTCACCATACAATTTTCCCTGGAACTCAGTGCTGCAGCACCGGAGAATTAGCACCGCAGCACTACTGTAGCAAAAATCCAGTGTTGTGGCTCCAACAAATCAAGGTCGCGGCGCTAGGTAATTTTTCAAAAATAAAAATTTGACGGGATTTTAGAAATTAGGTTACTTAAAGCCTATTTAAGAGATCTTTTTCAAAGGTTTTAAGGAGGAGGCAGCAGCCAACTATTATGGAGATTTGGAGCCAACAACAAAGCAAGCAATTAAGAGAATTTGAGAGAGAATTGAGATTGCAAAGCTTCGACACTTAGTTTCTTTCTCTACTTTTGTGTTTCTTTTATTTTCTTTGACTTGGATTCATGACTAAATTTCTTTGGATATTGTTTTTATTACATATTATGAGCTAAATTATCTTTCTAAGATTGTGGTGGATTTCAACATGTAATTTGAATATTAGTTTCTCTTTTATTTATCATGAATTGGTATAGTTTTGCTTATTCGAATATGTTCTTAATGCTTTTGATTGTCTGGCCAACAATTAATGTCAAACCCTATTCTATAAAATAATTACGATGTCATTTGTATGCTCAATAGAATGTTTGCATGTTTAGGAAGTTCGAGCAATCGTTAAAAGATGATATTGCCCCTAATGGTACCATTAAGTCGATTAAGCCTCGAACTAGTTCAAATAGGAATTTTGAGGTGAAATTAAGAGTTTCACAGTTCAGGGATGACTCAAAATGGTAATTCGGAGTTCGAGGATCAATTTGGAGCCAAACCGAAATTTTTACTATCTAAGGGCAAAATGGTAATCTGTAACTTGAGGACGAATATAGAAATTTTTAATCCCGTTTGATTAAGATTGATTATATTAAACTTATTGGAGTTTAATTTGAGGGTTTGGCAGTGAAAAAGTTTAATTTCGGTGATTTCTGGAGTCTATGGGCAAAATTGTAATTTTTTCACCCACGGATAAAATTTGAGATTTTGAGAGAATTTAGATTAAATTTGACAAATTGGAGAATGGTATGAGTATAAGGGATGAAAAATATGTCTATGGGCAATTTTTCAGTTTTTGGGGCAAAAATGTAATTTTTGACTTTTACGGGGGTAAAAGTGTAAATTTCAAAAATTACTCCACCAAGACTTTGGATGTAAAACCCGACCCTTTAAATACATGTCATGACATACATGCACTGAGTAGCATGTTATTGTGCTAGGAAAGCACCTAAGAAAAGACGAAACCCGATATCGTACCTAACGGTACACTTGAGTTGATTTAACCTCGAACTAGTTCAAATAGGAATTTTAGGATGAAATTTAATATTTTATAGTCCAGGAATGACTAAAAATTATTTTCGGAGTTCGAGGGTTCATTTGGGGTAAAATTGGAAATTTTGATATTCAAGGGAAAAATCGTCATTTTGCCACCTAAGATAATAATTTGATCATGGAGTGAAATTTTTTACCAAGATTAACTATTTGGAGTATAATTTAATGATAGGAAGTGAAAAAGTTTAATTCTGGTGATTTCTGGAGTGTAGGGGCAAAATGGTAATCTGTAACTTGAGGACGAATATAGAAATTTTTAATCCCGTTTGATTAAGATTGATTATATTAAACTTATTGGAGTTTAATTTGAGGGTTTGGTAGTGAAAAAGTTTAATTTCGGTGATTTCTGGAGTCTATGGGCAAAATTGTAATTTTTTCACCCACGGATAAAATTTGAGATTTTGAGAGAATTTAGATTAAATTTGACAAATTGGAGAATGGTATGAGTATAAGGGATGAAAAATATGTCTATGGGCAATTTTTCAGTTTTTGGGGTAAAAATGTAATTTTTGACTTTTACGGGGGTAAAAGTGTAAATTTCAAAAATTACTCCACCAAGACTTTGGATGTAAAACCCGACCCTATAAATACATGTCATGACATACATGCACTGAGTAGCATGTTATTGTGCTAGGAAAGCACCTAAGAAAAGACGAAACCCGATATCGTACCTAACGGTACACTTGAGTTGATTTAATCTCGAACTAGTTCAAATAGGAATTGTAGGATGAAATTTAATATTTTATAGTCCAGGAATGACTAAAAATTATTGTTCGGAGTTCGAGGGTTCATTTGGGGTAAAATTAGAAATTTTGATATTCAAGGGCAAAATC
>NC_030850.1:23348031-23398195 GCF_000208745.1 Theobroma cacao | reverse complement strand
GAATTTTCTAGGGGAATATTGGCTGCTGATCTTGATGTTTATTTGAGGAATTATGATGAATAATGATGAATTATGAGCCTAGAAAAATAATGGGAATTTTCGGAGCAAAAATATGAATTTTTACCCACTAGGGGTATTTTCATAATTTGCTACCGAGATTGATAATTTGCACCACACTAAGGGACATTAAGTCAATTTCGGTGCAATTGAGGTATAGAAACTGAAAAAAATTAATTTGGAGTTTAAACGGACGCGTATATCGATTTATCGGGTAAAGGACCGAAATAGGCTAACATTTCGTTTAGGCAAACTTTAGGCATTTTGCATTTCATATCATGCATTAGTAGTATAAATTAGTTTATTTTGGTTTAGTACCAAAGTAGTAAACCTCTTAATTGTACAATTTGTCAAAGTGGTGAATCCTCTGGCAAGGGCAAAGAAATCGCACTCGAGGAGTAATAGTTAGAGTACCCGAATTTAGTTTTCAGAAACTGTGAGTGAACTTATTATCGTCTTAATTATCTAGAGTAGTTTTATACAATTGTGTGATTTTATGAAAAATAGGTTTAAATAGTAAATTGCTATGTTTTAAGAGAAATTGTGATTTTATAAAATGATTTTACAAATTTTCTAGAAAATCGAATACTAATTTTGAAAATAGAGTAATTGGAGACTGCCTGATTGTGTTGTAAATTTATGGTTTTAAATTGAATGGCTTATGACAATATATGAGCATGAATGGCTAAACTGATTTTTGGTGTTAGAATTATTTGTACTGTGTATTCAGCCTTGAGAGGTTAGGTTGTGATAAATTGCCATGTCATGCAGAAAAAGATTTTATAAATCAGGTGGTAGATAAAAGATTAGCTACTGCAGTAATGGGGGGTTTCGTGGGCCAGCCTATTAGAGGGGTACGGTAAACTCCTTTATATTCTCACCTCGGTCATAGAGGCGCGTAGGGTATCTCCTGAGGTGGGCTTTTTGAGTGCACTTCACGTGGACCACTGCGTGAGAGTGAGACTCAACCAACGCCAAGGAACGGCTATGTTTCAAAATAAAAATATAATTTATACGAAGTATGAATTTTTAACAGCCTTGGCGGGCTCGGTTGGATACCTCTGGTCCAGGTGTCACCGAGTACAGGATTTGGCATAAGCCAAGTTTTGAGTAATTCACGAGCCATATTAATTATTTGGTTGAAATGAATATTCGTGATGTGAAAAATTTGCTGAAGTTAATTATTTTTTAATTGTCTCCATTTACTCGCCTTTAGATAGTTTAGATGGTGTCTGTTTACTCACTGGGATTTTATAATCTCACCACCCTCAATTCCACACATTTCAGGTTCAGGATAGCCGGTAGATAGCCGATTGCATCAAGGACTTCAATTAGCCTTGCATTGTCAAAATTATAGGTTCACAGGCTCGCATCTTATTGGTTAGTTGGGGGCCCACGTGTCATTGTAAAAGTAATTTTATATTTTCGTTATCTGATTTAAAATATGTATGAACATATTTAGCTTTTACACCATGTTTTTGGAGAGTTTCGATATTATCGAAGAAAAATGATGAAAATGCCCCTGTGAGCTAGAAAATAATATTTTATTATTTTGATTTGAAAACGACTTATAATTTCTTGAAATGTAAGATTTAATAACTGTCGCTCTCCGGGGAGATGCGAAAGCTGATGCTAAGCCTTGCGGGGTTCCGATCAGCATTTGGGGTAATGAGTGCCTATCGGGACGTCGCGACGGTTGTCACGGGCCCGATGAGAGTTTCGGATCATGACAATTAAAGTGATATCAGAGCATGGTTTAAAGATTAGAGATTTTGATTTTAAAGCTTTGGATTTCAAAGTTTTTGGTTTTAAAGTTGTTTTAAGAAATCCACACTGACATTGCGTGGCCCAAGTTAAGTTAAGTTAAGTTAGTTAAGTTAAGTCAAGTTAGGTAGAATAGAATACGTGCATCTGCATATAGAATTTGGAGTTGTTTAGACTTGTTTTGGTTTTTCTTATAGATCTTATGGGAGCTATAGGAACTCCTGTTCTCAGTAATTCACTTCCTAGTTAATGTCATGCAAAGGTCATAAGTAGGGCCGTTGTTCGGGTTTAAGATGCCACCCGTGCCATGAGCCAGTGTTGGAGAGATCTTAAAACGAATGCTCCTAATGAAAGATTAATGAAATGATATATCTCTTCGATTATGGATGGAGAAATTTGGAATTGGACAAATAGGCCGTGATAATTTATTCATTTGGTGGAGTGTACAAATTAAGCATTGAGGTAAGAGTAAATTCATACATATGTGCATGAAGATAAGAACACTATGTTAATTGAGCGTGTTATGCCCATATAAAAGTGGTGTTGATTTCAATTAAGCGATTGTGAGATTTTAAAAATTGATTGGATGTATTATAGTTCATGGATATAAGCATGTGAACTAACTCGAGAGTGAGTACTAATGATTACTGTAATTGATGTGTGGTCATGAAGTAAAAAGTTAGTAAACAAATCTACTCTAAGGATGAGCTTGAACTTTGTTATGCATAGTAAGGAGGAGCCAAGTGATTAAAAGACTAGATGTGGAATTGGCAGCTTGAGGTTAAATGACTTGGAAATGTCGAATCTAGTCTAAGTGCCATATGAAGTTCTATAATTGAGATTGATATACGAATTACTTGAAAGATCAATTTAAAAGTGTATTCGGTTCAAAGTGTGGTCTATGATACGAATGATCAGTCTTAAAGGTGATCTCCCCAGAGCAAAGAATTTAGAAAATGTTGATGTTTGGATATACTTTAAGAGAGAGAACTTCTGCATCCTAAGTTTAGGACAACTTTGATTTTATGATTGCAAAGGCAAGGTATAATAACTAAGTAAATTATTCACTTAATAAATGTGATTGATTATTGATGAATATAGTCAAAATCTTGACGTTTAGTGGTATACAATTTGATAATTATGTATTTAAGGGTTATTTGGAGACAATTTCTTTATCAAATTTGCACTAAATGTTATGGTAAAGGCATATCAATGTTAATATGAAAATGTATCCAGGAATGATCTTAACATATCACCAAAGGAGAATTAAACATGTTGAAGTTAATGTTCTAATAGTGTGCATATGATAGAAAGCTAGTTTGTAAGTTGTAGTTTTCATGAAATATATAAGGATTATCAATATATGGACATACACTTGGAGTTGTAATTTACAAGTTTGGAGTATTTAAGATATGATTAAATGGAATTAGCATTAGTTAAGGTACGTGAATCTTCTAATTAAATTTTGTGGAGTATACATGATAGTAGAATGGAGGAACAGAGTGTCGTGATACTATATGGTGAAGTTACTATACAATATGGAAAGAGTATTCTAAAGTGGGATTTATTGACTGATGATAAGTGATGTGCAATCTGAGATACATGTAGCTATGAATAAATTTGGAGATCTTTGCTTAAGCAAACTCGTACTAAATGTTATGGTAAAGATATATGAATGTTAGTGGCAAAATAAATACATTAAATCAATGTTCTGATCGCGTACTTGTGATAGAAAGTTAGTATTGCTAATTGTGGTATAGACTCAGAGGGAAGCCACACGATTGTGAATAATTGAGGTAGTAGCTTTAAAGGTGGAAGAGTTGTTGGGATAAAGTGAAATCAAACAGTTGCAACGCCACAGTACTGACTATCAAACGCTGTCGCGTTAAGAACCCCTAATGGCTAGCAAGCATGAGCAAATTGAGAGTGGCATGAAGATGAAACTTACGAGTTGAGGAATGGTCATTGGTTTTCATGCTAAGCTTTGTTGTTTGGAATCTTAAGTGCATTGGGGAGGTATTAAGATAAAGATGATGAGTGAAATTGTAAAGTTTCTTTATTGCCTTGTATATTGGCATGTAAGAGAAAGAAAAGTTAGAGAGTTTTTGAGATGGTTACATAAAAATAAATTAACATGGGGAGTGTTAAGATGAATAATATGATGACTGAAGTCAAATCTTAAGAAATAAGGAAGATAAGAGATTAAGTCTTGTTAAAGACTAATGAGGAAGCGAGCGAAAGGTTAGATGAATGTATGAGATACTGATAAGAGATGTCAATACCAAGTGAGGAAAAATGTAAATAAAGATTTCAATAATGATATAGCAAATGAGTTGATATAGAATATTGTTATGAGAATATACTGATCTTGTCTTAACTTTGTTGAAAGGAAAGGATTAGTAACAACACAAGTAAACTAGGTGACATGCTAGAAACTCTTGGAGATAAATTGAAATATGAGTAGTTGGGTATACCTTTATGGAAATGATATACTTGGAGTATGAAAGAGCAAATAAGTGATTAGGTGTTTCAAGAATATTTAAATACCTTTGAGGAAGAATTATACATTATACGAGATGAGTATAAGATGTGTGATTTTAAAACTTGTTGAGGAGCCTAACGGCTAAGTCACAAGTTAAGTGATCGTATGCTGTGAGACATAAGTCTAAGATAGATATTCCCAATGAAATACTCAAGAAGAGTTTTGCTACGGATTTCGTGAAAGCAAACACTAAGTTATGTGATTATAAAAAGGAAGCTGTAAGCTGAAAGTGATATTCATATTAATATTGAAAAATACTTGAGGAGAATCTAGTTTCAAGTTTTACAATTTCAGGTACAATTTGTAAATTGGTTAAGGAAGAATGATGTTATATTTATATGAAAGAGTAGAACAAAGGATGATAGAAGTTAACCTTGAAAATGAAGTTAGATAATGAAATTTTCCTAATACATTATGGAAATTGGAATTCGAAAATGCTTGAGGCATACATGATTCAAATGAGTTTGAGTCTTAAGTGACAAATCAATATCGTAATGCAAGAAAGATACAAGGTAATATAGAGGCATGAAAGATGATTAAGGACAAAAGGATGACTCTGAGAAATTATGATATTGCATCGTATTCAATGATCAAATCAAGGTAGATCTTGGAAGCATAAATGGGATTATAAGGCATATACACATATGTGGGGTTGATATTGTGATCAACTAAAATGAAGAATGATTTTTAGTGAACTAAGATTCAAACTTAATATATGATGAGTGATGTAGGTAGTACCATGATAAGAAATTTTATTAGAAATTGAACTATGTGAACATAAAAGACTCTGAGAAATAGTCAAGGAGATAATATCAAGGAAATGTGATCTATAGCATGGTTAAGCCGTACGAGATGGATTAATATGATTAAGAAGATTGATATTTCATACCTGTGAGATAAACAGGAAGTATATGAAAATAATGGAAGAAAATACCCCACCTTTTCTTTGAGCTTGATAAGTGAAATTTTGAGCATAAAATTTTATTTTAAGGGGGGTAGTGTTGTCAAACTCTGTTCTATAAAATAATTACGACGTCATTTGTATGCTCAATAGAATGTTTGCATGTTTAG
Organism: Theobroma cacao; assembly: GCF_000208745.1. Taxonomy (NCBI): domain Eukaryota; kingdom Viridiplantae; phylum Streptophyta; class Magnoliopsida; order Malvales; family Malvaceae; genus Theobroma; species Theobroma cacao. Next base: position 23,392,761 of record NC_030850.1, on the reverse strand, counting down.
GAAGTTCGAGAAATCGTTAAAAGATGATATTGCCCCTAATGGTACCATTAAGTCGATTAAGCCTCGAACGGTAAACTCCTTTATATTCTTTCCTCGGTCATAGAGGCGTGTAGGGTATCTCCTGAGGTGGGCTTTTTGAGTGCACTTCACGTGGACCACCGCGTGAGAGTGAGACTCAACCAACGCCAAGGAACGGCTATGTTTCAAAATAAAAATATGATTTATACGAAATATGAATTTTTAACAGCCTTGGCGGGCTCGGTTGGATACCCTTGGTCCAAGTGTCACCGAGTACAGGATTTGGCATAAGCCAAGTTTTGAGTAATTCACGAGCCATATTGATTATTTGGTTGAAATGAATATTCGTGATGTGAAAAATTTGCTGAAGTTAATTATTTTTTAATTGTCTCCATTTACTCGCCTTTAGATAGTTTAGATGGTGTCTGTTTACTCACTGAGATTTTATAATCTCACCACCCTCAATTCCACACATTTCAGGTTCGGGATAGCCGGTAGATAGCCGATTGCATCAAGGACTTCAATTAGCCTTGCATTGTCAAAATTATAGGTTCAAAGACTCGCATCTTATTGGTTAGTTGGGGACCCACGTGTCATTGTAAAAGTAATTTTATATTTTCGTTATCTGATTTAAAATATGTATGAACATATTTAGCTTTTACACCATGTTTTTGGAGAGTTTCGATATTATCGAAGAAAAATGACGAAAATGCCCCTGTGAGCTAAAAACTAATATTTTATTATTTTGATTTGGAAATGACTTATGATTTCTTGAAATGTAAGATTTAATAACTGTCGCTCACCAGGGAGATGCGGAAGCTGATGCTAAGCCTTGCGGGGTTCCGATCGGCATTTGGGGTAATGAGTGCCTATCGGGACGTCGCGGCGGTTGTCACAGGCCCGATGACAGTTTCGGGTCATGACAATTAACTAATTTGTGAATCTAATTGAGATTCGATAAAGAGATTTTAAATTGAATTAAGGTTTGAATAGTGTATGTTCACATCACTTAAGTGATTTAATTCATGATTCGAGTAGACATACGCCTATCGCCATACATAGCCATATTAGGACACTTGCCTAATGAACTTAATTTAATTGGTTCCTATAGACATATAGTGAATGAATTAAGTTAGGTATTTATACAAGCAACTTGACAGAGACTTGTCCATAGCTTTGGATTCTAGGTTAGTAAAACCACCTAGGAAAGATAAAAAACAAGATAAGTTGGTATCAGATAGAATATTAAATGAACCCATAATCTTAGGTCTTTAATATACTATTTTTCTCAACTTATTTAGTTTGTTAGTTTATTTAGTGTTGACTTTTAATTGTTTTTAATTAATTTTCTTCAATTTTTGGATTACTTAAATAAGATTAATTTATTTTATAATTTTAGTAATTAGTGAAACTTTAGGAACAAATGTCCGTGGGAATGATACTCTACTTCATCACTGTATTAGTTGTTCGATATGTATACTTGTGTGTGTGCAAAATCGACAACACCTATAATCACATTACCAGCAATTATAGTCTTAATAAAATACCAAACACCACCTAAGGTCTTGATTTCCAAACATTAATCGTTACCAAAGTCATTATATGGAAACGTTAATCTTCCCTAAAAATATTATAAACGGATGCTAGTCATCCTTAATGAACCTTGCTTGAAATATTTACCCAACTCGCACATGTGGGCGCTATTAGTGTAGAAGTCTTAATGCACAATATACCAAGAAAGGGGTGAATTGGTATTTATAAAAATCTCTTTGAAAATCTAAGTATAAACATCGAAACTTTTTCATCCAAAAATATTTTCTAACTTCAAAAACAATTTTTCAACAATAAATTATTAAGTATAAAACTAATCAATCAAGGTAAAATATTTTTCTTAAAACAAATGCTAGCCATGAAAGGTATGTTAGCTTTAAAATTATTATAGTTTTGATTATGACAAAATGATCAAATTTTCTTGAACATTATTTGAGTGATCCTTGACAAGTTCTTGAAATGATTTAACTCCCATAAATTTGAACTTACATAGTTACGAGCTTGCCTCTTGAAGTTGTTGAACTATATCTATAAGCTTGTATAACTAAGGTGTTTGAGTGCTTATGATTCCCATTCATTAAAGTCTAATTTAAAGATTAAAGGAAAATCTAAATGTACTCATTAATAGGGGAGTTTTGAATATCTTTTTTAATGATGACAAAAAAAGATAAAAGGAAGATTAAGTTAAATAAAGTTTGATAGGTCTTTATGTTTAATTTATGTGTGTGATGCTTAGTTATGGTTTTGTTGAATATGATGTGCTAGTTATTATGGATATTCAATATATCTTACTTAGCTACTATGGATATTGTATAACTTGTTTAGCAACTGTAAATATTATAAATATTTTATTGCAAGTCTTTAAAGAAAACTAAATGCATTTAACTAAGGGGGAGTAATCCTCATTATGCATAAAGATTTGAAACTTTTATATTGAATATAAACATTGCACTCTTAATCTAGGGGTGTTTTGTTATCATTAAAAATAAGAGAGAGAGAGAATGTTGACTCCATGTGTTTTTTATGATAACAAAACATTACCATTCGTTGGTGTCCAAGTATATTATTTAAGTGTGCAGGAGAAAGCTTAAATTCATTAATATCTTTGGTATTTGAAAGCAAGTCAAGATGCTTGTTCAATTATAAGATAGGTTAATTAGTTAAACAAGCAAAGAAGAAAGAGTTTTAATGAAGATAGATTAGTTTTAATCGATTAACAGAAAACCTTAATCAATTAAACCAATACTATGCACTGCACTAAAGATAGATAGAAAGGTCTTAATTGGTTAACACAAGGTTTAATCAATTAAGCGGGTGTTGGATGCAAAACAAAAGCGTTTTAATTAGTTAAAGGAAGGGAGTTATGTCACAACCCGGTACTCCCTTCGAGCCCGTGACAACTGCCGCGATGTCTCGATAGACATTCATTACCCGAAATGTCAACTAAAACCTCACAAGGCTCTTGCATCAATTTTATGTCTCCCCTGTGAGCAACAGTTACTAAATATCATGTTTTAAGAGATTATAAACTATTTTTAAATAAAAAACAAACAAAAAGTAATTTTTGCTACATAGGGGTATTTTGGTCATTTGCACTCAAAAATTTTGAAACCTGGTGAAAATACAATATACGATAGAAAAATATACATTTCTTATCTAAAAATAATTTTAGTAATCTAGATCATCCATTTAAAATGAAATTATGGCTAATCAAACTAAATAAAATATTCCATTTTCTTATAAAACAATATTTATAAAATCCTGCATAAATAATTTTTGTAGCGTAAGAGCAAAATAAATTCATATATATAACAGCACACTAAACCAGGTATACAAAAATATTCTACAATGACATGTGGGCCCCAAAATAACCAAAAACATACAAGACTGTAAACTTTCGATTTCTAGGGATGCAAATCCAAAAGCAACCCTCGATAAAATTGGCTATCTACAGACTGTCCTAAGCCTAAAATGGGTAAAAAAGAAGGGGTGAGATTTTATAAACCTAGTTAGTAAGCAAAGTTCATCTACAACATCTAAAACCGAGTAAATAGAGACAATTAAATCATCCCATCGTAATATGATTCATAACATTTAAAACTCATTTCAATTCATATAAAACAATTACATTTCATCGAAATAATCAACAAGGCTTATGATTCTCTTAAAAACTTGGTTTGTGCCAAAACTCATACTCGGTGACACCTTGCCCAGGGCATCCAACTGAGTCCGCCAAGGATGTTAAAATGACATATACCCATAAAACATGTTTTTACTTTTAAAATATAGTCATTCATTGGTGTTCGCTGAGTTTCATCCTCACGTGGTGGTTCGGCATAAAGTGAACTCAAACTTACCTTAGAAGATACCCTCCGTGCCTTTCGTACTAAGGTAAAATATAACGGGGTTTACCGTGCCCCTCTAATAGGCTGATCCACAAAAACCTGCCCACTGTAGTAAGCTAATCAAATAACCCACCAAATCAATAAAAATTTTGACAGCATGACATAGCTAATATAATATTACCCAGCCTGTCAAGGTAAAACAAAACAATTTATATAATCCACAAACCACAAATCTAGCCATTCATGTCATCACATTGTCATAAGCCCTCAATTCAAACCATATATATATATATATATATATATATATATATATATAGATAACACAAGTATATAGTCTCCACCTACTCAATTTCCAAAATCGTCATTGAATTGCAAAACAATTTATAAATCTCATTCATTTAACCAACACTTAACTTATAAAACATAAAAATCTACGGTTTTAGTTCATTATTCTTTAAAATCATAAAAACGAGTATAAACTACTTTAGATAGTTAAGGTGAACATTTGATTACTCACAATAACGGGAGTTTGGAGTACTCCTATTCTTGGTCCTCGGGTAAGATATCTTTACCCCTATTAGAGAGCTCACCACCTATACATAATACATGACACGTAATTCAATATATTTGTGCCAAATTGTTATAAAACTATTTCAGGCTCTATATGTGTGAGACCTTGACCTTTATAGACTCATAGTTAGTAATATACGCGATATCCCTAATCAGGTGTAATTTCGTCATTTCCATAGTGAGCCCATAAAAGTAAGATTTTCAACAATATTATGGCCTAAGTAGGCCTAAGGCATAAATGAATGATGGAAATATGGGTAAAATGATAAGGAAATAAAAATTTTGATGATTTTCAAGGTAGGGGCAAAATGGTCATTTTTCACCTCGGGTTAGAATTTTTAAGTTTTCATGAACTTGAGCATTTTTAGACCATTATGGACCTTGTCCCAGTGTCAAAGGAGTAAAAAGATTGCATAAAAGGTTGGAGGAGAACAAGCTAATTTGTGGAGGGGCATTTTGGTAATTTAAGTGGAGTGGATAAACATGGGCTATAAATATCTCTTCCTTCCAGCAGCTTTTTCTTCTTCTTCCTTCTTCTCTTTCACGTTGCTTCCACCCTCCATGGAAGCTTGATATGAAACTTTCATAACTTTATCTCTCTAGCTCTAATTTTCATACCTTTGTGCCCTTTTGACTAGAACCCTTGTGCTCTTTCACTTTCCCACTTTAAAACCCTTGAAAAATCTTGTTTCCATACTCTCTCTCACTAGTTAGGTGTTTTAGAGAGAGAAAGAGATAGCTTTTATATTAGCTTGGAAAACTATTAGAAGGAATTTCAAATTTCAAGGCTATCAAGGTGAGTAGTAAATTAAAGTTGATTTTAAATGTTAAAGGTGGCTAGTGATTAGGCTTATGAATGTTATATAGTAGGATGTTTATTCATTTTAGAGTGGTTAAAGGTAGTGAATATAGATAGCCATTTAAATGACAATTGGAAGCTAGCCAAGAAATAACTTTTAGAATCTATAAGTATGTAAATTGACATAATGGTGATGTTAATGTGATGTTAGGTTCCAAGGAAGCCCCATCATCCCATTTGGACAATTAGGGAAGTTAGATTCAACTAAAGGTTCAACAAAAATACTAGTGAGTGAACTGCATTTCAAAACTTGTTTTGGGCATATGAATGTAGCTGCACAAACAATTGAATGATTTATCCAACTTTTCTTAAAATGAGTGCTTTGGGAGCAAGCGTTTGATAAATTGATTTTATGTTGTAACATGCGGTTGATATGGATTCATGCACTACTACATTATGTTGGTATAAATATAGCTATATATATATGTTGTGCATGATGGTTGATATTGTGTGATGATTATAACCGTGTGTGTGCATGATGTGGGGAATTGCACATGCCGGTAATGGTGGTGGTGAGGGAGATGGATGATGATAGTGCCCATGTGCACGATGTGGGGGGATGTACATGATGGCACTGATTGTGCACGATGTGGGGGGATGTACATGATGGCACTGATTGTACACGATGTGGGGGGATGCACATGATGACTCCGGCTATGTACACGATGTGGGGGGATGCACATGAGCTGGATATGATGATAGTGGTATTGTTATTTATCCATGTATGTATATGTATATATATGTTTAGAGAATGAAAACTCATGTCTATGGCTTATGGTTGAAATGCATATGAATTTGGCATGTTGAACTTTGGAAACCTTTATGTGTTTAATGTTGAATTTGTCATTTCAACATGATGGCTTTTTCTTGAAAGGAAGGAAATTTTTCTCACTGCTCTATTTCTCGCTGCAGCGAGAAACTCTAGGGTTGGAGGGGTAAGGTTGACCGAAAATCTCTCTGCAACGAGATTCATTCACGCTGCAGCGAGAAACTTTCTGTTTTAAGACCAAAAATTTCACTACAGCAAGATTGAATCTTGTTGCAGCGAAAAACTTTCTATTTTGCTCCTTATTTGGTTTGGTTGTTGCCCTATATTCCATTTCTTTGATACCATAGTTGAGCATGGACTTCCAACATTAAGGAATAAATGAATTAAGTTTAAATTGAGAAGGTTTGGTGAGAAACCCTCGGTTAGTTGATAATTTAAATCAAGTGTCACTGTAGCAAAAATTCATTCTCGCGGTAGCTACGCTATAGTGAGAATACCTTTCCGCTGCAGCGAGGACCCATTGTTTATTTGACTTGATTCGCATGAATGCTATTAAAGTTTTCACTCTCCAAATCCTTTGTTGAGCATGGACCCTTTTCATAAAGTGATTTACTCATGTGGGGTTTACATGAGGGGTTTTAATAAGAACTAAAACAAATTGCATTGTTTTGAAAAATGAATGCATTATGATTTCGTTAAACATTCCTTAATGTTTGCTTGTTCCCTTTCTTGTTCACTCACTGGGTTTATACTCACCATTTTCAACTTCATATTTTTAGATCACGAGGCAGCTAGTAACTAAGTCGAAGTGTCTTCGTATATTCGACCCTTGGTAGGTGTCTCGGCATTCAGTAGCTGTACATTCATCTAAGTCTCTCTGCTGGAAGTCGAGTACTCTTTTGTTATGTATAGACAAACCGATGTAAATTATTAACTTATGTTTAGATAATATATGTACTCTTTGATTGGTATGCCACTATGAGATGGCAATGTTTAGTATTATTTTGATTCAAAGTCATAAAATGTGACTTAGCAACATTTAATGGAATGGTGAAAATGTTATATTAATAGGCTTGCTTGGGCTTAGTGGACTACGTCCATATGTACTCTTATTTTGGTCATGCCTAGAATTTAGGTCGTGACAATATGAATGCATGAAATTGAATGAGAATTGTTCGAATAATCACTTAAAGACGGTGTTTTACGTGGGTTCAATTATGATCGGACTAAATTTGTATTCGACCTAACTCGAACTATACACTGTTGAATTAACCAAAACATCCAATTCGACTTCAAATATATTCATTACATTTCCAATATTCCAAATACACCAAAGTACCTCAATGAGCTTGATTGTGACTTAATTCATCGTAACTGAAATTCATTCCAATTCAGAACTAACATGCTAATCAGTGTTAACACAGTCCAATAAATCCATCTATATCATTAAGAATCAAATCCAAGTCCATTCATTATGATTTTCTCATTATTGTTCAAGTCATTTACTAAAGGAACTATACTTTTCAATAACCGTTTTCGATATCCGATACAATAAACCATCAATTATGAGCTAAATAACATAAAATACAATAAAATCCATCATCAAGATGTCACCTATAACATTCAGCCAAAGAGGGTTGTTGAAGGGCATGTGATTTTCTTGCTTGTTTTTCATGCCAAACATCATCAAACAAATAAAAACACTAAGATATCATGAAATCTAGCAAAATCCATCATCAAAACCTCTCTCCCTATGTTTGGCCAACAAGTATTCCCTCATGAAAACTTGTGTTTCAACCATAGAAAATGAAAAAGAAAGCTTGGGAAAGGCAGATTTTAAGCTAAAATTGAAAAGTCTTCCCTTTGATTGCTTTGTTCTTTGAAATTCAACAAATTTCTCTTGAATTTTCTTCTCTGGGTTTGTTCCTATTCTTTTCTCTTTGTTCTTTGCTTTGGCCAACCATGAAGAGTGAAATGGGAGAGTTTATGTTGAGTTTATAAAGGAAATTATAAAAATATTAAAGCTTGACATGTGTCACCATGTGATTGGTCCATGGTTAAAACTTAACAATTAAGCATTTTCTTAGCACCACATGTAATCTCTTAATTATCCAAAGTATAAAATAATAATAGGTGAAATTCATGGGCTTGACAAGTGTTATGGTAGTATAAAATTCCAAAAATTTCAATTACGTACTCGTGGACACGTAAAATGACTATTTTGCCCTTATGTTCGAAAAAATGTCGAAAATAAAATTTTTCATTTCTCAAATTCAAATCATGCTCCAATTAGTCAAACTTGGTAAAAAAAATTTCGTCCAACATTCCAATTTTGCCCTTGGGTGGTAAAATGACCATTTTGCCCCTACATTATGAAAATTTTTAATTTGACTCCAAATTAATCCTCGAACTTCAAATCACCATATTAAGACATTCTAAGGTTCAATAACTCTCAAATATATCCTAAAATCTCTATTCAAACTAGTTCAAGGTTTTAATCGACTTAATTGTACCATTAGGTACGATATCGACTTTTAACGATTCTCCGAGGCATCCCAGTATGTAGATATGCTAACAAGTACATGAATGACATGACAAGTATGTAATAGAGTAGGGCTTCATAGCACTACCCCCCTTAAAATAAAATTTTGACCTCAAAATTTCACTTACCAGACTTGGAGAAAAGATGCGGGTATTGGTTTCTTATCTGGTGCTCAACTTCCCATGTCATCTCCTCCATCCGAGCATTTTTCCACAACACCTTAACCAGTGGAATGTTTTTATTCCTCAACATTCAATATTTTCGATCTAAAATACGTACAGGTTGCACCTCGAACTTCAAATCTTCTTGCAACTTAATCAGAGGTGCCTCGAGGATATGAGAGGGATCAGGTACAAACTTCTTCAACATCGAGACGTGGAAGACATTGTGAATCCGATCCAACTCTGGGGGTAATTCTAGTCTATATGCCACTAGCCCAGTCCTTTCAATAACACGAAAGGGTCCAATGTATCTTAGATTGAGCTTTCCTCGCTTAGCGAACCGAATCACAACTTTCATTATCCAACAAGATACCACAATTTATCACAATAATATAATCAAATAAGACTTAATACCTCAAAGTATTCAAATCATTACCTTTCCGATGAAAGACCTTAAGAAAAACTCTATCATCAATTTCAAATTCCAAATCTTTTCTCCATCTATCCGAGTAACTTTTCTGCCTATCTTGAGCTGTCTTTAATCGTTCTCAGATAACCTTGATCTTGTCATTAGTCAGATCAATCAGTTATACATTAAACAATTTCCTCTCACCCACTTCATCTCAGCAGAATGGAGTTCGACACTTTCTCCCATATAGAGCCTCGTATGGTGCCATCCCAATACTAGACTGAAAATTGTTGTTATGTGCGAGCTCCAACAACGGCAAGTGTCTATCCCAACTTCCCATAAAGTTAATGACACAAGCCCATAGCATATCCTCCAAAGTCTGAATGGTCCTTCAGATTAATTATCTGTCTGTGGATGAAAGGCAGTGCTAAACCTCAAATTAGTTCCAAGAGCATCTTGGAATTTCTGCCAAAATCGAGAAGTGAACCGAGGGTCTCGATTTGACACGACAGAAACTGGGACTCCATGCAATTTCACTATCTCATCTATATAAAGCTTAGCTAACTTCTCAATAGAATATGTGCTATGGATAGCCAAGAAATGGGCAGACTTAGTCAATCTATCCACAATCACCCAAATAATATCCTTCCCACTCTGCGTCCGCGATAAACCCAATACAAAGTCCATAGTCACGTGTTCCCACTTTCATTCAAGGATAGGTAGAGGCGACAGAGTACCCGATGGTTTCTGATGTTCCGTCTTAATTTGCTGGCATGTGAGACATTTCGCCACGAACTCTGCTATGTCTCGTTTCATACCTAGCCACCAATAACTTTCCTTGATAGTCCTATACATTTTGGTGCTTCTGAGATGTAAAGCATAGGCGAAAGAATAAGCTTCCTCCAAAATAGCCCGTCTCAGCTGATCATCTTTAGGGACACAAACCCGGTTCCCAAGCATTAAGATACCATCATCACCAAGTCTGAACTCATTAGTTTCTCCATCTCGCAACTTTTGAACTTCCTGTTTCAACTCGTCATCGAACTTCTGCAATTCCTTGATTTGATTCAACAATGAGGGTTTCACAACAAAGCTAGCAAGTAGGGTTCCATCCTTGCCATTACTCAATTGGATCCCTAGAGATTTCAACTCAAGTAGTATCGGATAATAAGAATTTTGAAGTGATGCTAATGAAGATGAGGATTTACGACTTAAGGTATCTGCTACAACATTTGCCTTTCCTAGATGATAATCAATTACTAAATCGTAATCCTTAATTAACTCTAACTATCGTCTCTATCTCAGGTTGAGTTCTTTCTGGGTGAGCAAATATTTCAAACTTTTAGGGTCAGTAAAAATTCAACAACGCTCACCGTATAAATAATGCCTCTAGATTTTCATTACAAAAACTACTACTGCCAACTCCAAATCGTGGGTAGGGTAATTCTTCTCATGCTTTTTAAGCTGCTGAGAAGCATAAGCTATTACTTTCTCATCTTGCATTAACACGCACACTAATCCTAATTTAGAGGCATCACTGTACACCATAAATTCTTTCCCATTAACAAGAAGTGTCAAAACTGGAGCAGAGGTCAACTAATTCTTCAACTCCTGAAATCGACTCTCGCAGATGTCATCTGTTATGACCCAAAACTCCCATCGAGCCCGTGACAACCATCGCGACGTCCCGATAAACATTCATTACCCGTAATGTCAATCGAAACCTCGCAAGGCTTAACATCAGTTTTTCTCGCTTCCCCTGTGAGTATTAGTCACTAAAATTATGTTTTGAGAGATTATAAATTATTTCCAAATCAAAACAATAGAAAAACAATTTTTTTCTCACAAGGGCATTTTGGTCATTTTTCCTCAAAAATCTCAAAATATGCTAAAAATGTAGTATTCGAGTACAAAACACATAATTCATAATAAAAAATATGTTTAAACATCTAAAACCTTCATTTAAAATGAAATTATGATTATTAGAATAAAATAAAAATATTGAATAAAATATTTAATTTTCTCATAAAACAATATTTTTAAAACACTGCATAAATAATTTTTATAATGTAAAAACAAAATAAATTCATATATATTGTAATACAGTAAGCCGGAGTATTTAATTTAATTTACAGTAACAAGTGGGCCCACGAACAACCAAAAGTATTAAAAGCAGTAAACCTATAGTTTTTAAGGATACAAGTCCAACTGTAGCCCTCAACAAAGTGAGCTATCTACCAACTATCCTAAGCCTGAAAGGGGTGTAAAGGAGGGTGGTGAGATTATATAATCCTAGTGAGTAAACAAATACCATCTAAAATATCTCAAGTTGAGTAAATGAAGACAGATAAAATAATTTAATATACTGTAATTCATTACCTTTCAAACTCATTCCAACCAAATAAAATCAATTCATATAAATCGAGTAATCAACATGGCTTATGATTTCCTGAAAAGTTTGACTCCTGCCAAAATCATTCTCATACCCAGTTATCAGGGATGCCTTAATCAAGGGCTATCCAAACCGAGTCCGCCAAGGCTGTTAAAAAGTTATGTACGCATAAATCATGTTTTTATTTTGAAAACATAACCGTTCCTTGGCGTTGGCTGAGTTCACCCTCACGTGGTGGTTTGGCTTGAAGTGAACTCTAAAGTGTTAACCTCAAGAGTTATCCATCCGCGCCTCTCATACTGAGGTATGAATATGACCAGGTTCCGTGCCCCTCTAATAGGTTGGTCCACAGAACCAACCCACTGCAGCAAGCTAAACCCACCATACAATAAAATTTGCAATAGCATGACATGGTAATTATTTTATTATATTTTATAGTCTTTCAAGGCAAATCAACAATTTATACACTTTCAACACATTTATCAAATCAACCATTCATGCCAATATTACCATAAGCCAATCAATTAGAATCATGAATTTACAACACACAAAAACAGTCTCTAATTACTCTATTTTCAAACCATCATTCAATTTTAAAACAATTTTACGAAATCATTTCATTAAACCACATTTTGTTTATAAAACATAAAGATTTACCATTTAAACTCATTTTCCATAAAATCACAAAATCAGATAAAAACCACTTTAGATTTACCATTTCGGGAGTCGAATTTCAAGTACTCCGATTCTTGATCCTCGGGTACTATCTCTTTACTTTTGCCAAAATGCTCACCACCTAGACATAATGCACAATAAGCCATTTACTACACTTGTGCTAAATTGTTACAAAACCAATTCAGGCTCTATACTAATGCATGAAATGGGATGTGAAATACTCGGGTAACTATCTAAATACGGTGTTCAATATAAATTCAGTTATGTACCTAAATAAAACGGTATTGGCCTAATTCGATCTATCTCTCAATTAATTGGCCAATATGTCCAATTTAACTCTAAATAATTTCATTTTTCTCCCAATACTCCAAATCATCAAACACAAGTCAAATAGCATAAAATCTAGCAAAATCATCTTCACATTTTCTCTTGGAAAATTCAGCCATGGTGGGTGCATCAATACTATGATTTTTCCTACTTGATTATCACATCATAAATCATCATTTCCTAACCAATCACTTGAAATAAAATCAAAATCATCATCCACACTTTACATAGAAAATTCGACCAATGATGGGTGATGGGAGAAAATGAATTTTTCTTGCTTGATTTTCATGCTACACATCACTAACTAACTAAAAACACTAAAATATCTTAAAATCTAACCAAATCAATCATCAAATATTCTCTCTCTAAATTCGGTCAGCCATGAATCCTTCATGATATCTTGTGATTCAACCATGGAAAATGCAAAATAATGCATGGGAAAGATAGATCACAAGTCAAAATCAAGAAATTTTACCTTTGATTGCTTAATTACTTGGAATCCACTAATTTTTCTCTTGAATTTTCACCCTAGGGTTCTTGTTCTTTCTTTTCTTCCTTTGTTCTTCTTTGGCCGGCCATATGAATGAGAAATAGGCTGATTTTATGCTGATTTTTAAGCCAAAAAATAAAAGGATGTAAATTTGACACATGTCACATTCCATTAGTCCATGTGTTATACTTAGCCATTAAGCAATCTCTCTCTACCATTTAAATTTTCTCAATTATCCATGATAATATTGGGTAAAATCCATGTACTGGACAAGTGTTGGGTGATGTAAAATTACAATTTTGCCCTTAGGGTGGTAAAATGACTATTTTACCCCTATGCTTGAAAAAAATGCTGAAATTAAAATTCTTCACTTCTCAAACTCAAATTATACTCCCAATGATCAATCTTAGTCAAAAATTTCAGCCAACACTCACATCTTAACCTCGGGTGGCTAAATGACCATTTTGCCCGTAGGTCATGAAAATTCTAATTTGACTCCAATCGATTCTCGAACTCTGAATCACCATTTTAAGTCATTCTGGGGTTTTAAAATTCTCAATTTCATCTTAAAATCTCTATTCAGACTAGTTCGAGGTTTAATTCAACTTAATTGTACCATTTGGTACAATACCGTCTTTTAACGATTTTCAAGGTACCCAAGAAAGCAAACATACATTCTTGTGTAAGATTGGCATAATAAACATATTGTAGAGTCGGGCTTGACATCATCCCACTCAATTTTGAATCCTTTACGAGTCAGACGAGTTAGAGAAGCAGCTATAAATAAAAACCCTTGAACGAACCTCCTATAGTAACCGGCTAAACCAAGGAAACTTCGAATCTCTGTCACCATTTTTGGTTGCTCCCACTGTAAGATTGCCTCAATCTTCTTGGGATCGACATAAATTCCAACTCAAGACACAATATGTCCCAAGAAAACCACTTCCTTCAACCAGAACTCACATTTAGAAAATTTTGCAAAAAGTTGTCTCTTGCGCAAGGTTTGCAGCACAATGTGCAAATGAGTAGCATGTTCATCATCAGCTTTCGAATACACCAGAATGTCATCTATGAATACTATCACGAACTTATCCAAGTATGGGTGGAACACCCTGTTCATGAGGTCCATAAAAGCTGCTAGGGCATTTGTCAAACCGAAAGGCATAACCAGAAACTCATAATGCCCATAACGAGTCCTGAAAGCAGTCTTGGGTACATCCTACTCCTTGATCTTCAACTGATGATACCCAAACCTCAAATCAATCTTAGAAAACACCGTGGCACCTTGTAGTTAATCAAAAAGATCATCAATTCGTGGTAAAGTGTATTTATTCTTGATGGTCACTCGGTTCAGTTGACGGTAGTCGATATATAGCCGAAGAGTGCCATCTTTCTTTACAAACAAGATTGGCACACCCTAGGGAGAAGTACTAGGGCGAATAAAACCCTTATCTACTAATTCTTGCAGCTGGACTTTCAACTCCTTTAACTCCGCCGGAGCCATCCGATACGGAGGAATGGAAATAGGTGCGGTACCCAAAAATAGATCAATAAAGAATTCAAACTCTTGATCAGGAGGTAGTCCCGGTAACTCATCCGAAAACACATTAGAGAACTCATTTACTATTGGGACATCCTCTAACTTAGGTTCCCCCTTTGAGGTATCAATCACATGTACCAAATAAGCAGGATACCCTTTTCGCACTAGTTTCAAAGCTTTGATAGCCAAGATTACACAAGATGGTAATACTCAACGTTCCCCTGCAAATACAATCTCGACTCTCTCAGAAATTTGAAGTACAACTTTCTTCCTGAAACAATCCATTTTTGCCCGATTGTAGTCAACCGGTCTATACCCAATATCAAATCAAAATCCTGAATCTCTAAAGGAATTAAGTCAGCCTTGAATTCTTCCTTACTAACCCTTATCCCATAATCTCTATAACAGGTGTTTCTAATCAACTGTTCTCCTAGAGGGGTATGAACTACAATTTCCTCCTCTAAAGGTGACAGGTTTCTATCAGAAAATGATGCAAATGCCGTGCTCACATAAGATCTATCTGAACCAGAATCAATTAAGATATAAGCATCTTTGTCAAATATAAACATAATACCTGTCACTGCACTAGGTCGAACTCATGCCTCTTCCTCTGTCACAACAAAAACTCTCGTCGAAGTATGAGTCTGTGGTCTAGAGGGTGGACGCACCGGGGTATTACTCCCCACATCGAACCGCATCGCTACACCCTGTCTCGGCTATGACCCAAAAGAATCTCTTCTCTAAATATCGATATGAACCTGGGGAGATGAAATAGCTACAGTAACTCATCTTAACTGCGAACAAGCACTCCTCATGTGACCTGCTGACCACACTGAAAACACCGTACGGGCTCCCTACACGACCAGGTATGAAATCTCCCACAATTTTGGCATCTGTTAAAACTCCCAAAACTCTTCCCAGGAGCACTCATCGCTGATCTACTGAATCTAAGAGACTTTTGTTGCGACTATTGAGGTGGGGGTCGAGTAGATGCTACTGAAGCAGTGGTAGCGCTCCTTGAAGCAGATAAATCCTTGCCCTTTTTCGAGGGCTAACTGGAAGATATATTCGGATTCCTCCTTTTAGCAAACTCGGCCTGAATCTTTCTATTCTCAATCTTGAGCTTCTCAGCCCGTAGAGCCATCTGCACAACCTCTTTATACGGCTCTTGACTCGTTACTGTCATACGGTCTCTAATTTCATTCCAAAGCCTTTCCTTAAAGTAATTAGCCTAATCTTACTCAGTCTTCACTAGATCAGGCACATAAGATATTAGCTCGTTAAAATGAGCCTCATTCTCCTCTATTGTCAAACTCCCTTGTTTCAAACTCAAGAATTCCCCTTTTTTTTTCCTTTTGATGAAAATAAGTATAATATTGGCCGTCGAACTCTCGTAGAAAATTTGACCAGGTCAAAAGAGTAGTACAACGAGATTTCACTAAGTTCCATCAAGTACAGGCCCTCTTCTCAAGCAGTCTAGTGGCCACCATCAGTTTCATATCATCTTCTAGTTTAATATTAGTAAGTGTCTCCAATACCTGAATGATCCAATCCTTAGCTGCGATACGTTAACCCGTTATTAGTCCAGCACAAAGCATAAGACGATTTGAAAGACAGATATGATTCCTTCTTGAAAAATGATCAAGTCAGGTAAAATGAAAACAGTAGACCATATTAGGGTTAACGGTTCTAGGATATTTATTAAACAGCCCACAATACTATAATTTTAATATAACTCTATTTTAAATTACAGGATTAACATTCTGGGCATCGAAGGGCAAGAGGGCCCTGAATTTTTTCGGCGATTGGAGATGCCGACAGAGTTGATGGACACCCAACAGATTGATGCATGCATTAGTGTGTTGTGTAAGTGGGCACGGGAGCACCATCCACAACACTACAAGTAGAGAATATTGATCGTTGACACCACATTCTATGTAAGTATATTATATTTTACTAAGTTGTAATTATTCAAATGTATAGGGTTTAGGGTTAGTTAATTGTATCTAACTATTGTGCATAACGTAATTGACAACTTATTTTGCTCCATCTGAGCGAAGAAATGCAACCTTCCCCCACCGATAAGACATTCAAGCCGAGTGAGGCGGTTATGCCAGACGAGCTGCTTGAGTATGCAAGGGGTGGGAGACTTTCGTGGGGTTTGCCATGGCATGAGGTTGACGTAATTCTCGTACTGTGCTTTTTCAACGGCCACTGGGTGGTAGTGCAAGTTAACTTGCTGAAATGGACTATGATGTTAGTGGACTCATTGTACGATCGAAAAGAAGCACTGAATTTTGACTTGCGTGATAAGCAGATGAGTCCACTAACATCATTGTTTCCCATTATATGCCACCGGGCGGGGTACTTTGTCAGCTTGTTTCTTCAAAAATGAGATTTGACGAGGATGAAATATAGGTTAAATGAAAAGACCCCGATATAGCAAGATTCACACAGTTACGGGGATTGGGTTATAGCCTCGTTGCAATGGTTGATCAGCTTGGAGGATCAGATGTTGAAGGAAAATGCCATAGAGGTCATTCTAACAAAGTTTGCCCTTGAGATTTTTGCCAATAGCTCAAGTTGTTAAATTTTTGAATTTGTTTATTCTTTTTCATTCTGTAATTAACACTAACATTATTCTGTATCATCTCCATATTATTCTTTGTTGTATCATTTACATATTATTCTTTGTATTCATTCATGTGATACGCATACGGGTCCAATAAGAACAACATTGTTTTTTTCTTATTCATATTGTAAAGTCTGTTAGTATTTTACACAATTTACATGACAGCATTCATTCGTTTGCATATGCCAACCCCCCTTTGCTTCTTTACTTTATAGCCTATATGACATGTTGAATTGCATTGCATGACATAAGGTTGTAAGCAGTTGCTATTGAATGGCATGAATGGTGTGGATGGAATCACGTCACCGGTTGATATTGATTCACAGGAGTATTTGTTATGGAGTCACGCGAGTACTAAATTTTGAATCACGTCAATTGTTAATATGGAATCGCGTCACTAATCCACTTGGAATAGTGTGAGTAGTAAATATGGATCGAGTGAACCGTTAAGACTTAAAATCGCGTGAGTATTTGATATTTACTCCAGTTAGTAGTAAATATGGAGTGTCGTTACTAGTTAATATGGAAGCGCGTGACATGACTATTTTGTAGAATCGCGTCACTAGTTTATATTGACTCGCGTGAGTAATATATGTGGAGTGGCATGGCGTTAGTAGTTATTATGGAATGGCATGAGTATTTATTCTAAAATCGCGTGAGTAGAAAAATTGAATCGCGTGACTACTATTATGGAATTGAGTTACTAGTTGATATCGATTCACGTGAGTAGTATATATGGAGCGACGTAATGAATTCATATTAGATTGCGTGACTAAATGATATGGGATCGCGTGACTAGTTGCTATTGCATCACGTGACTCACCTATTCTGTGTCATGTTCTTCGAATAAGGATAAGCCAATTATCATTGACAATATCAAACCATAATTCAGTAGGAAGATTGCAATATGAAAGAAACATTTGGAAACTATCTTATGCCCTTGTTGTTTTTTTATTACTAAGGTCGACATTAAAAACAACTATTAGTATTATTATACATCATTTTCTAGGCAAAAAAATGAAGCAGGATGCCAAAATCAATCACGCGAATATTATTAAATATTTTGTGCTTTATTTAATGGTTTACAAAGAAAAACAAATTATGAAGGAGTATAATGAATTTGATGATCCAACAAATGGGCTAAGTACTCTAACTAGAATTTTATGATCCAACTGGCATTTTTTTACATAAGGGGAACTATAGTCAACTATAGGATAAATATCTAATTTTTTTCAGCACTTTCTCTTCACTTCCAGCAGCTTCTGCTTCATCTCTTCCCATCCTTCTGTTTCAATAGATGTTCAGTTGTTCTGGACCTGCCTGAGTATCGATAGCTTATCAATATATCAATAGTTGCTCTAAAAGTGGATGGAACTTGTATGAAAAAGTAAACTGAACTGTCTGGTTAGGGAATGAAAAGTAATATACACAAGATGTCCATATGGAAGAGAAAACCTTCAAGTCCCATGTTTAGTTGTTTTGGACCTCCATTGTTCCCCAACTAGTTCCAACGGCCCCACCATTGGACTTGAAGGTTTTCTCTTCCATATGGACATCTTGTGTATCTTACTTTTCATTCCTCAACTAGATAGTTCAGTTTGCTCTTTCATACAAGTTCCATCCATTTTCAAATAGACATCTTGTGTTTTAGATTTGCTTTTCTGCTAGAATATGTGCAATTAGTCCCTCAAACTCAAAGGCACCTCTTCCTTTTCGGAGGCTGCCTCTTTCCCCTTCTTTACTCTTGGATCTCTAAATGTCATTTTTCATTTATCTGAGATTGATTAAGATAATTGAATTTGATTCAAATGGTTAATGGTTCACTTTATTTATAGGCATGAATGCTGACTCTTCGTTTTCTACACCCATATGAGTGCAATGAAGGGGGGCTGAATTGGTTATTAAGTATCTGTTCGGCATGCCCTTTCATCTTATCTACCTGTTAAAAGCAAAAGCCAGGCCAAACATCATTCATTTGCGTATGCTAATCCCCTTTGCTTCTTTACTTTATAGCCTATATGAATGTTGAATTGCATTGCGTGACATAGGGTTATAAGTAGTTGCTATTGAATTGCGTGAATGGTGTGGATCAAATCGCGTCACCAAATGAAATTGATTCATTAGAGTATTTGTTATGGAGTCACGCGAGTACTAAATTTTGAATCACATCAGTTGTTAATATGGAATTGCATCACTAATCCACTTGGAATCATGTGAGTAGTAAATATGGATCGCGTGAACCGTTAAGATTTAGAATCATGTGAGTATTTGATATTTACTCCCGTTAGTAGTAAATATGGAGTGGCATTACTAGTTAATATGAAAGCGCTAACATGACTATTTTGTAGAATCGCGTACTAGTTGATATTGACTCGCGTGACTAGATATTATGGAATTACGTTACTAGTTTATATGGAGTTGCGTGAGTAGTATGTATGGAGTGGCGTTACGAATTCTTATTGAATCACGTGACTATATGATATGAGATCACATGACTAGATGATCTTGCATCATGTGACTCACCTATTCTGTGTCATGTTCTTGGAATAAGGGTAAGCCAATTACCATGGACCATATCAAACCATAACTCAACCCCAAGCACCATCATAACAAAATATGAAGTTAAAGAAAACAAAATACCACAAGTAAATTATGAAATACAAACTATAGTATCCATAATCCAGTTAACCCACAACTCTCAAATATGAATGTTCATCTGGAATGGTTGACTCAGCCAGAAAATATGACAATTGACTTCTTTTTTCTCTGAGGTTAATGTCGGAGAAACACATTTGAGGACAGTCAATTTTGCCGCGCTTTTGCTGCCCGAACAGCTGTATCTATTCTTTGCATTAGAAGATTCTCAACATTTTGTATCCTTAATTCCAATGCCTGCATTGTAGCAGTTTAATTATTGAGTTTCTCATCAATCCTCATAAGCATATTATACATCACATCATTGAAAACAGGAACTCTAGACGGTTGTCTGGATGAAGTATCATGGGCTGGATGAACTAGGCTGCCTTTGACAAAGTTCGATGGCTCATCAAGACTCAATTCATATCCCATTTTCACAAGCCATCGAAACAAGAGATTACGAGGCCTGCGACTAGTCCAATCAGCTAGATACCTATTGCTCCATATCCCTTTCTTCTTAACTAGAGCCGATATGATGTTCTAGTATAGAAAGGTCGTCTCTTCCCGCATGGCAACTTCTTTCATTTTTGTGATCATATATTCTGCAATATTCATGCCAAACTCGCTTCCAATTATTTCCATCATCCACAAATCCTCAGCGCTAACATGTCTTAAACGACTGATCCTTCCCTGTAATGTGGACGCCAGAAAATTATGCACCAGCCTATCTTATGCAGAATTCAAATGATGAGCAGAACATGACTTTGTGGTGTATGGTTTTCTTTTGCCTATCACCTAGGCCCATATACGAGACGGGTCATATGATGGTGGAGGTCTATATTGTCCGTGTCTATACTCCATTTTCAGGAGCTTCCCAATATCAAAGGGAGTCACTGTAAACTTTATTCCTCCCAAAAACACGTTCAAAACGTTAGGGTCAAAATCTATAGGATTTTCAAATTCATTTTCACTTCGCAAATGCTAGAGTAAAATTCCCTAACAAGTGTCGAGCTATAATCAAAAAATGGAAAGGTACTTAGACCCTTAAGTTTACCCATGTCAAAAAATGAAGATAGGTCACCTTCAAAGTATATGTTTTCTTGTAAGCTTTCCCAATCTACCACTTTCCCGCATGATATTACAGTATTCTTTATTATCTAATACCTACCACCATGTGATATGTCCTTAAACTGTAAGGGAGAGCACAGATCATTACCTGGTTGAATTGAAAAACCAATTGATGCGGCAGGCAGTTGAAGATCTAGTTTCCATTTCTTCCTTGATTGTAGGGTAGAGTATTCATTATCACCCATACTTTGGTCGCCATTGTCATGGACATTGGGTCTGCTCAAAGATGCAAGCATTGCTTAAGACAGTGCAGGACGGCTCAACTTTAGTGGTTCAACTTCCCTTCACCCTTAAACTAAGTTTGGAACGGTTGGAAGATGAAACGATAGCTATCGATAGTATTGGGAAGACTGAAATATGAAAGAAATGGTTGGAAGCTATCTTATGCCCTTTATGTTTTTTTATTACAACGGTCGACATTAAGGGTGCGTTTGGTCTAAGGGATGTAAAGTTACATTCCCTGCAATGTGCCCAATTAAATTACATTGCAGTGTTTGTTTTGTAACAAACCACTACAATGTAAGATTGCAATGCAATCACATTGTAGCCAATGGATGTAATGTGATTGCAGTCCAAAACCAATGCAATCACATTACATTGCACTCTGTAATGTCTTTAAGGATATTTTTACCCATCATCTTTTAAAAAAACTACTCACATTTCGAAGCAAAGCAACGTTTTTGGGGTTGAGGGTCTATTGCTTCTTCTCCATTTTGCTAAAGTCGCTCCTCCTTCTTTTAGCTCTGCTTCTTCATCATCTGAAATTGTGGGTTGAAATCTCCCATTCTTCTTTTTCTTTCTTTTTTTTTATCTTTTTCTTGTATCAATTGAACTTACATTAAATTTTTCTAACATATTCCCTGCATATAAAAAATGGATCCTTCTATATGCTATTTTTAAATTGAATATTTGTAAGGTGGACATGAAAAGTTAACTTTGTACTTACTAGATGCTGTTTTTATATAATGTTTATATTTCATTATTTAAATTTTTTTTATATTGTTACTTCACACAATGGAAGGGTTTTCTCAAGAGCAAACTGCAACGATTGTGTCTGCTATTGTATTAGCCATTGAGCTGTTCAACATAATACTTTTAGCTAATACTTTGGTTCAAGGATGTTATCATATTTTAATGTATATTAGAAAGCGTAAAAGATCCAAAACTAGTACGTATAGGAGACATATTATTAGGCAATTGAATTTTAGGAGAATGGTGTTTGATTCTGATTTAACATGCATTGAAAATATTAGAATGGACAGAGCTGCATTTTATATTAGAATGGACAGAGCTGCATTTTATAAACTATGTAATATGCTTCAATGCATTGGTAGGCTTACACCAACAAAAAACATGAATCTTGAGGAAATGGTGGCTATCTTTTTGTACATCATTTCTCATCATGCAAAGAATAGGATCATAAAGAGAGAATTTGTTAGAAGTGGTGAGACAGTGAGTAGGCATTTTGGTTTAGTTTTGAATTCTGTTTTAAGATTGAAATCAATACTTCTAAAGAAGCCAGAGCTTGTACCCGAGAATTCAATTGACTTCAGATGGAAATGGTTTAAGGTAAACTAAAATTTCTTAAACATAACTGGCTTAAGTATAAAAATCTATTAAAAATGCAACTAAAGGATAATTTTTTTCATTATTCTATTGGAAACAATAGAATTGTTTAGGTGCTTTAGATGGAACTTACATTAAAGTCAATGCCCTAGAAATTGATAAGCCTAGATACAGAACAAGGAAGAATGAAATTGTTACAAATGTGTTAGGGGTATGTTCACAGGATATGCAATTCATATATGTCTTACCTGGATGGGAGGGTTCTACTTCAGACTCTAGGGTTCTTTGAGATACAATATCTAGAAGAAATGGATTGAAAGTCCCGAAAGGTATAAGGAAAATATATATTAAATTATTAACTATTTTAGCTCAACATTGTTCAGAGTGATGTACTAAAAATGAATTTTTTATTCATAGGTTTTTTCTACTTATGTGATGCTAGGTATACAAATGGAGAGGGATTTTTAACTCCATATAGAGGTCAGCGTTATCATTTGAATGAATGGAGACAAAATCGCACTCCTCATTCAAAAGAAGAACTGTTTAATTACAAACACTCTGGTGCTAGGAATGTTATTGAGAGATGTTTTGGATTCCTGAAGATGAGATAGGCAATACTTAGAGAGAAGTCTTGGTACCCAGTGAAAACAAAATGTAGAATTATCTCTGCTTGTACATTGTTACACAATCACATTAGGAGAGAAATGACACATGATCCACTTGAGGATAAAATGGATGAAGAGTATGTGGAATCAGAAGCGATTAAAAATGCAGATACGATACAATGCATTAAGACATCAAATGCATGGACTACTTGGAGAAATAACTTGGCACAAGAAATGTGGAATGATTGGATAACTTCTAGAAATGAAAATTAATTTTTTATTTGGTTCAACAAATTATATGCTTTATTTGTAATAACTCAAATTTATGTTGATTGAGACATATTTGTATTTGTTCTTAATTAGATAAGTTATGTTTCTTTTTGAATTTTTAATTAACTATTGTATACTATATATTTGTTATTATGTTGTTTCTATATTATGGTTTATACTTGTAGATGGAAGTTACATCATCTCAAGAACAACTATTAGTATTATTATACATCATTTTCTGGGCAAAAATATGACGCAAGATGCCTAATCAATCACGCAAATATCATTAAAAGAAATATTTTGTGCTTTATTCAATGGTTTACAATAAAATACAAATTATTAAGGAGNTGTGCTTTATTCAATGGTTTACAATGAAATACAAATTATTAAGGAGTACAATGAATTTGATGATCCAACAAATGGGCTAAGTACTGTAATTGGAATTTGATGATCCAACTATGCAATGGCATTTTCGTAAATAATGATAACTGTAGTCAACTATAGAAAAATATTTAATTTTTTCCAGCACTTTCTCTTCACTTCCACTAGCTTCTTCTTCTTTTTCCCATCCTTCTTCCTCAATAAACGTTTTCCATATTGCATGGAAGCCATCCCTTGAAACATCCATAACTTTCTCAAAGTAACTTTAATTCTCATGCTTTGGTACACTTTTTCAAACCTCCATAACTAGCATAAGGTCTTTCTCTTCCATATGGACATCTTGTGTATCTTACTTTTCATTCAAACTCTATCAAACTCAAGTTGAAATAGTATTATTCAATGCAAATATCAATGGCAACTTTGAAACAATCCCTAACAACTGAAGTCTGAAGGGCCACTATCTTCAGGTACGACACCGATAACGTTATCAAAGTTTGTAGTCCGCATTAGACAACGGTTTCGTCTGTGCCCTGGTTGTCTACAAATTGCACATGCCTTGGGTCGACGTTGTCGAGCCGTTGGCTGAGCAGATGATGTTTCCCCATTTGTCAGTAGAGATGCAAATGGAGCCCAGCAATTTTGTCTATTATGACCATAGCTCTTGCATTGTGAACATCTACGTTGTTCACTACCTTCCCCAGCTTATGGAATCCTTTTCCTCCTAGGTCTTCCTACTTGACCTCGCCAACTTGGTGGCAAAAAGACATTTTGTTGAATGTCATCGGGGATGTCCCACTCACTGGGATGCCTAACAGGGCGAATGGGAATCACATATCCCTCCGCCCAAGACCGAGTCTTGTAATAGTCCAAGCAGAATTCAATGGCTGAATGTTTGCACGCACTGCCAAGGCAATGAAATCACATATGGCGAACAAAGTAAAAACATAATTCATCATGCACAATATAACAAAAAATGATTGCTCATACCTTATTGCGGCCACGGCATACGTGCAGGGGAGTAGATCAAACTGGAACTCACCGCATGAACACTCCTTGGTGGAGAGGTTCATGACTCTGTCCTTACTCCCACCTATAACTTGAAACTCCACCCAATCGATTGCTTGTACGGAAAAGTGACATGCTTCATTAAACTGTCTGTTCAACAGATCAGTAGCCTAAGGGCTAAGGGGCTTGGTCAAATTCAATGCCTCATTTTGCTGGTCATGGAACCAACGTTGAAACATGCCTTTGATGCACTCGATCAAGACCGTTATTGGCATTTTTCTTGCATGCCTCAGGCAGGAGTTAATACACTTCGCACTGTTGGATGTCATTAGCTTGTATCGCCTTACTAGTGACCGTGCACGTGCCCATCTTTCAAGGCCTAATCTCATGAGGCTGTCATAAGCAGGTCTGCAAAGCTGTTTCAGCTTATTCATATGTTTGTCAAAATCGGTGACCCTATAGTAGTTGGTGGCCATGGTGAAAATCGCTACAACATATTCGCGCTTAAACTTGTTTTTAATGTTTTTTCATAAATGGTAATTGCATAGACCGTAATGAGCGTCCTTGTACACTTTCTCAACTGCATTCTTAATGCCAAGATGTTGATCAGAAATGAATATTGCATTTTCAAGATAATCAATCGCACGACGCAATTGGTTAAGAAACCACGACCAAGACTCTTCATCTTCGACGTGGCCAATGCCAAATGCAAGTGGATATATCTACTCATTCGCATCTTTGCATACCGCCACAAACAGAATACCCTTGAATTTACCTTTCAAATGTGTGGCATCGATAGCGACTACAAGCTACATTACAGCATTGAACCCTCGAATACATGACCCGAACCCCCAAAAACAATATTTGAATCGTTGTTCCCCATCAGTAGTGACACACGTCACAGTACTGGGATTTTCACGTTCCAACATATGGAAATACGAGGGGAGGAGCTGGAATAACTCTTCTAGCAGACCGAACATAAGACTCTCCGCGTACTCCTTCGCTTGCAAGGCCTTACCATATAGGCATTGCAATCCCCACTTGCGATTCATCTCTTCCATTATTTCCTTTGGTCTCAATGGGGTTACACAATTTCCTTGCACCCTGCTGGATATAAGCTCATCAATTACCCTCGCGCTCGCAGTTCGATACCCACATTGCAAACCATCGACAGTACACGTGTGTACCTTATGCAACATCCAAACATGCCAATATTCTCCCTTAAGCAACTTCGTTGCACGCAAAGCAAACTTGCATGCCTTATCCTTACAACCAACCTCAAAACGAGCTTGACATGACGTTTTAACTCTAAACTCAAAATGCTCTTTTAGTGCCAACATGCTCAAAGCTCGTTTCAATTCAGCCTTCGATAGAAACATTTTTCTATTATATAAGTGGTCATCCATTGATCTGGATTCCTCACTCCTAACTGTTTGGAAGGATATCATATCTAGCCCAGGAATAATCTATTGACGAGATACCCTTGTATTTACCCTCTCTTGATCACTATCATCAGGCGAACTCAAGTTGTTCTCAAGTGCGATGGCGTTCTCGTAAATAGGGTCCACACCCTCAACATCTTCTAATTCAACGGTTCTGCAATGGTCGTCCAACTCAACCTCTTCTAACACAACAGTTGTGGTATGACCTCTACCGCCATCTGCATGATTGCAATCAGGAATGTCGGTCTGCTCAACCTTGTCATCCTCTGAACAGTCTTCATGTCTGCCAACGCAATCATCTTCACAGTCATAACATAACTCATGGTTTCGAAACCCCTTGTCGTCCTCTTCAACATCATTTTCAATCTGATCAGATGCATCGTCATCACTCACAGCCATCACAGTGTTGTTTACTAATGACAATGGACCCAATGCATTTTCTGAGCTACAGTTGTGTTTGTTGCAAAGTACCGAGTATTTCGTTCGATGCACATTCTAATCGGAATTGTGCAAACATCATTTACAGGCACCTCATGTGTTCGTCGGGCTACTGAAACTCATGAGGATACATCAAACGTGATTGCCATGGTTGTTTGTCAGGAAATGCATGGTGTGGTATGTCAAAATAATTAACATTCTGTTCTTATTGATTACTACGTTTGATACCGTGCTCATGTGGAATATTGTTTGCATTTCCTGCCTTAACTATCATAAACACAACAACTGCCCTCTCATCTCGCAGAATACTCGCTACATCTTCATCATCCCTGATAACTGCGTGCGAAACCCTTGCGGCATGGCTGAGCGATGCATGTAGCTCGATTTCATTATTATGTGAGTTGACCACAACAACCTCTTCAACCAACTTCACTAGTCCCGAAAATGACAAATCACTCCCAACACCCTTCACTCGTGTCTCACCACCTTTGTAAGTGTCATCGACCCAATGACCACCGTATGTAATCATAAGCTTCACATTTGGCAAGCCGCTGAAATTTAACAGAAAATAAGTGTCACAATCAATCAATTTATCAATAATAACCCCTCAATGCATAGAAACAACTTATGCAATGCCTAAGTCACATTTGGCCGAACGTAGAAATTTAACAAAAATTAAGTATCACAATGTCGAATACACATTAATGCAATGCCTAATAACTAGTGAACAAACGCCCCTAAATAAGAGGTGAATTGCACAAGTCACGCACCACCGCCTTCGTAATATATAACAACAGGTCACGTAATACATAAAAACCAGTAACGCAATCCTAAAAACCTACTGAACAAAAGCCTCTAAACAACACATGAATTGCACAAGTCACGTGCAACCACTCTCGCAATACATAACAACAGGTAACGCAATATATAAAAATCGATCACGCAACCCTAAAAAACACTGAATAAAAACCTCTAAACAACACATGAATTGCACAAGTCATGCACCACCACTCACGCTACAATAGGTAACGTAATATATAAAAACTAGTCACGCAAGCCTAAAAAACTACTAAACAAAAGCCTCAAAACAACACATGAATTGCACAAGTCACACACCACCACTCTCGCTACAATAGGTAACGCAATATATAAAAACTAGTCACGCACTGCCTAAAAAACTATTGAATAAAAGCCTCAAAGTAACATATGAATTGCACAAGTCAGTCACACACCGCCAGGCTCGCAACACCTAAGAATAAGTCACCCAATGAATAATAAGCCTCTAAACAAGAGGTGAATTGCACAAGTCACGCAACACCAGTCTCGTTCGCAATACCTAATAATAAGTCAATCGATGCCTAATATCCACTCACGTTATGCCAACTTAAACAGTCACGTACTGGCCCAACATCATGCAATACATAACAACACGTCATCATAGGTACTCTATTCCATATACATACAAGCCACTCACGCAATGTCTCAACAGAAGATACGCATTGCACAATTCATGCACTGCATATAACCCACTCTCCCAATACCTAATAATAGGTCACCTAATGCCTAACATCCACTCACGAAGTTATACAGCATAATATAACTTAAACGAACAAAATAACTCAATGAAATATGTGCTCAATGAAAATAAAAATTGCTATAAATTTTATTCAAATTTTATTAAAAGGACCCCCAAAAAATACAAGGAGATGATACAAAAAAATGAACCGTAGTTTAGTTCATCTACTTTGAACTCTATCTCGACGAAAATCTTTTCGTTGCTCAAGATGGCAGCCTCCAAGTCAAAAATCCTTTGCATCAGGTTATCGATGAGGACTTGCATCTCCTACTGGAATATGTGCAACTGGTCCCTCACACTCAAGAATATGTGCAACTGGTCCCTCACATTCAAAGGCACCTCCTCCTCTTCAGAGGTTGCCTCTTTCCCCTTCTTGACTCTTGGATCTCTAGACGTCATTTTTCAATTATCTGAGATTGATTAAGATAATTTAATTTAATTCAAATACTTAATGGTTCCCTTTATTTATAGGCATGAAAGCTGACTCTTCGTTTTCTACAACTATATCAGTGCAATGAAGAGGGGCTAAATTGGTTATTAAGTACCTGTTCGGCTTGCCATTTCATCTTATCTACCTCTTAAAAGCAAAAGCTAGGCCAAACATCATTTTTCAAGAAATTCTTAATAAAAAGCAACTTAAAGGTTTTCTCTCTTTTTCACTAATTAACAAGGATTTTAATGTTACCTCTTTTCTCTTCTTCTTTTTTTTTAATTTAGGCATCATGGTAGACCAACCAAAATCTAATACTATTGCTACCATACAAGTATGAAATTATATATAAACTCCAAGAATTACATTAGAGCTTATTAGGTTATTGAAGATAATCAATAAAGAATCACCTTCAGCATTAGGTAGCTAAAGTCACGCAATGCATACAAATAGGTCACGTAATATTAAGTCACGTAACACCTGTCACGCAACGCTAACAAATATTCAGTCACGTAATGCCTATAAAGAACTTACGCAATGCTCAACAAATATTCAGTCAGGTAATATTCAGTCACGTATTAACTGTCATGCAACGCTCAACATATATTCAGTCACACAATGCCTATAAAGAACTCACGCAATGCTTAACAAATATTCAGGCACCTAATGCCAAATAAACAGGTAACGATTCCTAATATCCAGTCACACACCTTAATATCCAATGACTCAATGCCTAAGAAATATTCACGCATCGCCTATAAACTGATTGATTTCGCTACCCTCAGCCAGATTTAAGTTTTCAAACTCATATAATTTACCCATTAACTTTTTCGTTCTATGAATAACCCTAAATAAACGCTAGAACCCATAACAAATACCTTGATGTCATCTCTGCACTTTGGAATCGTGAGAAAGTTGGCTGCCGATATAGACCTCGATGGCGTTGGAGAGTTGGACGGAGGGATAGCTAAATCTAAATCGAGATTTAATTTTGGAATTTTAAGCTGAATGGTGGGAGAGCAGAAAGAAAGAAACTGAGACACACCTTCATTTGGATTAATTGGATTAAAGGGTATTCTTGTCAAGTCGTGCCAAAAATTGGCTAAAAACAGTTAAAATTTTAGAGACGGTCATTTTTAAAGTCACCTTACTACGAAAATCATTTCTCACAATTTCCTCTTAATCTCTGTCGTGTCTTCAGATCCGTAGTATGTTGAATCCTCTTTATTTGGAGAAAAGGTCTCTAGTCTCCGATTTGGCAAGTCACTTGATGGCATCTAAATGGCATTTCCTTTTTGATGGGTCCACTCCATTGTCTGTCTGTCAGATATATATTTTTCCCTTTTGTACGCTTATTACGAGATGGTTGAACTTTAATGTTTTAGCCATGAGATGTCTTGTGTTTGCATAAATTGTACACGAGAGTACTTATACTTTGGATGAGTTAAGCACATGTTGTACATCTGATTATTCATGTCAAGGCATGGAGTACATTAAAGATTATTATTATAAATAAATAAATATATGAATATCAATTGATACAAGTACTCTTATCATCGATGTCTTGTCATATATTTCTATTTATCCATTTATCAGATTCTAAGACTTGCTTGGACTTAGTGAGCTTGCCTGCCTGGTCCTCATGCTAATTATGGCTAGGAAGGAGGTCGTGACATAGGGGCATTTGATCCTCAACATTTAGATACCCATGGAAGAAAAAAAACTGTTATTTTCAATACAATATATTTTCTTTCCTATCGTTAGAAACCTCAAAACACATTATAACCTTCATATAATTTCTCTTAGACAATTGAGATTGCCTGGTGTTTTAGTAATGAAAAAATGTGAAAGAAATTTTTTTGCACAAGAAAAAGTAAAAAAATGAAAAAATGAAAACAAATAAAAAGAAAAGCTTGTTAGGTTGAAAACCTGAAAAGACGACCCATGTAAAAGTTAAGACATGCTCGGTAGGTGGAGCCAAAACAAGCCACCTAAGCAAAAGTTAGAGCAACAATTTTGAATGCATAGCAAAAGAACATCCAACGAGCACTGTAATGGTGAAGGAACTAAAATTCTCAACCACAAAATGGGAGCAAAATCCAGAGTCATGAGAAGAATTAGGTCTTGAGGTCACAATGGTGGAACATAAATTGACATTTTCTCTTGGTGAAAAAATTAATTTAACTCGAATGAATTTTGTCATGATCCGAATGTTGATCATTTTAAGCGTAAAAGGTTTCAAATCAAAGGGTTTTTCGACACTTCACTCAGTGCTTGAATCAAGGTCCTTTTATCCTTATTTGTTCTTACAACAGCAATGCTTGCCTTCACAAATCTTATCCACGCTGTCATTGTCGCACCATCTGTGACAGAAATTTGCATTAAAGGTTCCTCCATAAGCTCAGATGAGACAATTTTGGGCTGTCATCATAAGAATAAAAACATATGCAACTATATAAATCAATACACGGATAGGTTAAATAATTAAATAAATAACACGAAAATATATTTTCATTTTCTTAGGAAATACATGAATAAAAATTACATATATAATCAGTTATGTAAAACAAAAAATATAATAAGTGTATAAATAATTAAGCAAATTATTATTTTATCAAAATTTTGAGTACATCTAACTATATAAATATTAATTTTTAACAATAATTATTATTTGATGTAAATTAGCATGTGCAGGCAAATTTTCTTTATGTTTCTAATTATACGTATACTCCAAGAAATGTGTTAACCGGTTAGCGATAAATTTATACACTCTCTTCTCTGTCTACTAATTTTAAGTAGTGGAGAGGATCCTCAACCATCCTTTGAAGATGCCGCTGAAGTTAAGATATGTTATCACTGATCTGAGTCCAACCTATTGGTCAACAAGCTTTATCAGTTATGGCTTATTTGTTCTAACAAAATCTACTAAACAAATATCATCCTGCTAACAACGACCTATCTTAAGGCTTGATCATAAATTCATTAGCAAACAACGAAGAACATTTCAAGTGTTGAAATCATGTTTCAGATCCACTAATCCACCCACCTGCTGTCCTGCACAGCACCATTAATTCCCCATGTCCAGCTGAATCACATTAAGACGGCTAGCCACGGAAGTCAGGGTAGTACATCATAAACCCAAGGTAGATCTCCAGCACTGTCACTTAGCCTGCTAGTATGCGTCAAGAGATCTACAGATGCAAAAGATATATCCCCAAGAGGAAAAGTGAAGGTCTAAACCACGGCCAGCCTGACAGGATTACCTATTACTAATTCATATGAACTTAAATCATTTATAACTTTTCCACAGAATCAAAAGTAAAATGCAACTCACAGCTGCTGCTAAAACCAATCCACTGCGTCAAAGATATTCAAAGTTACCTAAAGATGCTCAATAGATTGATTTAAATAGCATTAAATCGGATATCAACAAGAGTTTCACATTTAACTAGTTCATATGTATCACTATTACAAACTTGGGAAAAGCTAGCAGCTACATGAACATATGTGCGAAAATGAAATTCGTTTGTCGAAGCTTGTTTGGATCACCTAGATGATGACAACTAATTCCCCCCCCACCCCACATATTTTGAAGCTTTCTACAAAGTTGGTGCTTTGAACTCAGTGCAGGGAAAAGAAAGAGTAAACTCCATAGAATACTACAACCAAGCAATCAAATTCAGAATTGGGACTTGTCAAGACTGTCAAAATAAGGATGATCCATTGCCGCTTTAGCTGAGATTCTCTCTGCTGGATCATACTTAAGCATTTTCTGCAATAACAAAACACAGCTAGCTATTAGCCTCCAAAATCTGTCTGTAATGCAGAGGTATTCAATAAAATAGTATCACAAGCATGGGCTAACAGTTTTCATACGAGGGAAACATTTTTGTTATGTGCTATATTGTTATGTAATGATTTGATGATGATATGTATGACTTAAAATCGACAAATCTGCTTTCAAGAAACTCCATTGCAATACACTTTGGGTTTCAGATGAGATCACTGAGGGGAAAAAAGAAACCCCAGTAAACAAGTCACATCCTAATACAAGCTTCTCATCTTGGACGATAACAATGTCCATAATCTTCTAAAGAAACTTTCCCTTTATCCTTTTTCTCTCTGTTACATGTTAGCCATTTTTCCATTTTATGTATCACCGTGATTGAGGTGTTGCCAAAGCCACATAACTCTCTCACAATCCTTTTTCAGGCATATCCTGAGTTATTTTATACATTGTTTGCACAAAGCTTGCATAAAGGAAATAGGAATCAAAAGAAGCAAGGGCAACCAAAATGGCTAACTTTAATGCCGTCTTTTGCTGTGCATATAGATATACATAGAAATTTCACAAACATGTCACATATCCAGTCCGGAATGACATGTTCAAGTGTTGATTATCCTAACTGAATATATTTCTTGCATATTGCTTCTTTTTCCTTTCTATTCTTTAAATCGTTTCATGAACATCATCGGATAAAAAGTTTTTAATGATTGAAATTACTCAAACTATTATTATATCCCAACTACAGTATCTGTTCACATAAAAGCATTTGATAGCTCTACCCTCTGGCTCCTATTCACATGGCCTAAATGTTGATATTGCGCTAAACTTTATGTTTTTCAAAAAATTCAATCAGGCGGCAAGACTGCGATTGTCAATGTAAGGCCCTTTCTTTGAAAATGGATTAGGCCTTCTCGGATTTTAGAGCGATTCTGATCTGTTGGAAATTAAATTATTAAATGAATTCATAAAAATCAAATTGACTTTTATGGGACTTTGCTAGTTCGCAGCTTGGTAGAAGTGTAAAAAATTTCTAATAGCTATTCTTCTTCAATGTATATGTAGTACTCAAATGAGCCTACATCCTTAACTGTGATTTGTTTTTGTTACAGAAAAAAGAAACTTCTAGAGTGGAATGAGGCGATGAGGACATACGGATAGAAGATCAACTCCATCAGAAGAAAGGGAAGGAACAACACGTGCCAGGCTCTGCGGCTCCCACTGTGGATAGACGTGCCAATCCCTTAGAGCGGTGACCCCAGGCCACTGCTTCTCAGTTGGGGTGCCCAGCAACCTTTTGCGTTTTCAGGGAACAAGACCAAAGCATGAGAACTAATCCAAATTAGTAAAAGAATGCGGCTGCCAATTGGGGCTGTGAGGGAGAAACAAACCTGAAAATGTGAAGCAATTGCTGGAATTCGGAATCCCCGGGGAACAATGCTTGCCTTCTAACCATTTCAGCAAAGATGCATCCAACGGACCACATGTCGACGGCGGTGGAGTAGTGAGTGGAGCCAAGCAGAACTTCCGGGGCCCTGTACCAGAGCGTGACAATCTCATGAGTGTAGCTCTTGAGAGGAACAGTGAAAGCACGGCCAAGGCCCAGATCTGCAATTTTAAGGATGCCCTTTTCCTTGTCCAGTAGAAGGTTCTGGGGCTTCAGATCGCGGTGGAGGACTCCGTGGCTGTGGCAGTGGGCGACGCCTTTGCAGAGCTGGAACAGAAAGGACTGAATGAGGGAGGGGGAAAGAGGCCTGGGATTGGGTCCCTTGCGATGGGAATCGATGAACTTCTTGAGATCGGTGTCGAGGTACTCGAAGACCAAGTAGAGGTTGGCCTTGGAGCCGCCATTCTTGTTGGTATCGACGTGTTCGACGCAGAGGAGACGCACAACGTAGAGGGACTGGGAGAGCATCTGGAGGAGGGAGACTTCTCGGAGAGCGGTGGGAGGAACGCCCTCCTCGTCCATCTCGAGACGGGTCTTCTTAAGAGCCACTAATTGGCCGCTGGCCTTGTCTTTGGCCTTGTAAACCTTGCCGTAGGTTCCTTCCCCAACCTTCTCCAGTTTCTCGTACTTGTCCATTTTGATATTGTTTATGCCTAAAATTACGAATGGGATTTAGTTTGAGAGAAAGAGAGGACGCTCCTTCAGTCTTGTGATCCTTTCCGTTGGATTTCAAACTTGATAGAGGGAAAGAGAGAGAAAACGAAGACGCTCCTGTCTGTTTTGAATTTCAAACTCCATAAAAAGAAGAGGGAGTGGGATCCAGAGCTGGGCCGGCCGGGCTCACATTTTCAATAGTTTCTCAACAAATCTTCGATTTGCTTCCATATCCTTTTGCAGCCGTACTCTTCTATTTATTTTAATTTTATGAATTTTAACACTATATTTATTGTTGTAAAAGAAAACAAAATAGTTTCTGTTTCAATTTGATCTTCATTGATATTTTTTTTTTTAGATTTATACTGTATTGTTAGCTTTTTTTTCTATGAATTTGCATTTAAGCTTTAAATCAACGACATTATATCCAAACATTAAGAGGGAATTTGGTATAATGCATGTGAGGAACATTTCTTGCATTTTAAATAAACGTATTCATATTACACTGTTTGGTTTGTCTAAAGTATAAAATCTTTCTATTGTAATGTGATTATAATGGGCAAAGGGTATGCGATTCCTTTCGATTACATAGGTAAAGTAACTTCTCCTTTGCAAAGAAAAAGTATTGTTTTTTTTTTTTTTTGGAAAAGCATAGTATCATTCTTTGATTTCTTTCATTTGGTAATATGTATACAAAAAGCAAAAAAAATGTTACAAAAAAGGTTCCAATCTGCCAGGGAGAAGAGGATGCATATGCAAAGGCCTATTAATGACCAGAAGACTTGACGAAAGAGAGTGTTGGTGATTAAACAGGCTGAAAAAAAAAACTATACAGACTTAAGAGATGAACCCCCTCATTCACAGTAAGAGCCATAACCAGAACCAGTCCATTTAGTACTTAATTTCCCAAGCTCTCGATCCCAACCATGCCTTCACATGTTAACTGCATGCATGTGCAATTATTCCAAAACAGGTTTTGAAGCCTTTGAACAGCACCTTTTATTAATAAGTCAGCGTCCTCATTTGCTAACCCAAGTACATGTACAATTCCCCAATCCGATACTTTTTCCAGCAACTTGTGCATTTGGATAATTACTGTTCTCATTCTCCAAGGGACATCATTTGGGTTGGTTACCCATTTAACAATATTAGTTGAGTCACTCTACAGCTTTAGTTTGTGAGTTGTTGACCAAGTAAAAGCTACAAAAATGAGTATTGCTTCCTTAATTGCTAATAGCTCAGCAAGATTCGAATCAATAATTCCAATGGCCTTTGAGAATAAAGCCATGATGTCTCCATTAGCATCTCTAAGTATTCCCCTAATAACTGTTTCTCCTAGGTTGCGACGCGAGGCCATGACAATGTTAAATTTGAGGTTATCAGCCTGCAGTTTCTGCCATACATCATTTCTTTTCACTAGCTTAACTATCTTCATAGTGAACCTAGTGAGCTATTCTGACTTTAAAAAGCTCAAAAACCTATGTACAATCTCAAACTTTGCCTTTAAAGACCATGTCATTCCTAACCAACCAAATGAATCACACTGTTACAAAGAAGGCCATACATCCCATTTGTCTGTTGCACAACCTACAAGGGTGAACATTTGGTTAAATCGGTTAATTCGGTTAAAAAAATACCATTAATTGACTTAATCGATTTTTCTTAAAAAATTAATTGAATTGAACCGATTTAAGTATTTTAACCGACTTTAAATTAATTGACTTTAGTCAGTTAAATTGGTTTTAATCGATTTAATTGAATTTTTTTCAACTTTTTAATTTATTTAATAAATTTGTTGATATTAAACTAATCGCAATTGCCAGTGACAAAAGCATTAATCTAATCCCAACATTTGTTGGGAAAATTATCAAATAAAAAAGTACACTTTAAAATTGTATGAGTTTATAAGCAGCAACATAAAAGTTTAACTTCAAGTTATAAGCAGCAACTTAGAAGTTCAACTCAAGTAGAACTAGTCAACTGAAATCACCATACAACAGATATCAACATAAACGTTCATAAATTTACAAACAGGGCAACTACATAAAAGTTCAATTTCAAGTACGACTGGGTAATTGAAATCAACATACAAAAAACATTAAATTCATAGTTCGAAGATGGCAAGATCCATCCAAGTTCTAGCAAGCTACAGCCAACCCAACAACAAGCTACTACAAAAATCACAAGTTAGTAAGTCACAACTACACATATTCAAGAGTTTTAATGTCATGACCCGGTACTCCCCTCGAACCCGTGACAACCGTCACGGTGTCCCGATAGGCACTCATTACTCAAAATGCCAATCGGAACCCTGCAAGACTTTAATATCAGTTTTTCATTTCCCCTGTGAATAACCGTTGCCAAATATCATGTTCTAAGAGGTTTTAAACTGTTTCCAACTTAAAACAATAAAAAAATAATTTTCATCTCACAGGGGTATTTCGGTCATTTTTCCTCAAAAATTTCGATACCAACTAATAATGTAGTATATAAGTGCAGAACACATATTTCAAAATAAAAATAAATTTAGATGTTTAAAACATTTGTTTAAAGTGAAATCATGACTGTTAGAATAAAATAAAAATATTAAACAAAATATTCTATTTTCTTATAAAATAATATTTTTAGAACACTGCGTAAATAATTTTTATAGCGTAAAAGCAAAATAAATTCCTACATACAGTAGTACAAATAACTAGAGTATGATATTTAATTTACAGTGACATATGGACCCCCAAATGACAAAAATGAACAAAGGCTGCAAACCTACAGTTTTTGAGGAAGTAAAGCCAACTATAGCCTTCTACGATATCAACTATCTACAGCTTATACTGAGCCTGAAATTGGTGAAAATGAGGGTGGTGAGATTATAAAATTTCAATAAGTAAACAGACATCATCATAAACATTTAGAGTTGAGTACATGGAGACGATAAAGTAAATCATCGTAAACTGGGTCACAGCATTAGAACACATTTCATTCAAAATACGTAACGAGGCTTATGAATCTCATAAAAACTAGGCTTGTGCTATAAATTCATCCTCGGGGACACCTTGGCCGAGGCTTCCTACCGAGACCGCCAAGGCTGTTAAAAATAAATTTCATACACACATAAACATATTTTTAGTTTGAGAAAAACACAGTCGTTCCTTGACGTTGGCTGAGTTCACCATCACGTGGTGGTTCGGCGTGAAGTGAACTCAAATATCACCTCAAGAGCTACCCTACACGCCTCTACAACCGAGGTGAACACATATAAACAGGGTTACCGTGCCCCTCTCATAGGCTGGTCCACGTAACCCGCCTACTGCAGTAAGCTAATAATTATCCCACTAGTTAATAAAATTCAATAACATGATATGACAATTATTGTAATTCACAGCCTTTTAAAGCAAACAAACAATCCATATTTCAATACAATTGCTAACCAGCCAATCATGCCCGATTTATCATAAGCCAATCAATTTAAACAATCAAATTGCAACAAATAACAGTCTCCGTGTACTCTATTTTTTAAAATCATTATTAATTTCAAAACAATTTATAAATTAATTTCATTGAAACACATTTATTCATAAAACATGAAAATTTAATTTTTTAAATCCATTTTTCTATAGAATTCATGAAATCATCTAAAAACCACCCTAGATAATTAAAATGACAGTAAGTTTACTCACAATGTCTAGAGTGCGGATTTTCGAAGTACTCTAACTACTGGTCCTCGGATGCAATTCCTTTGCCTTTATCGAAGGACTCACCACCTTGACTCAATACAAAATCGAGAAACTCACTACATTGGTACTAAATCGAAATTAAACTAATTTAGACTACTAATGCATGATATGAAATACAAAATGCACGAATAACCATATAAATTTCAGTATCGGCCAAATTCGTCTTATCACCTGATTAATTACTAACGCGTCCAATTTAATCCCAAATTACTCTATTTATTTTCTAATACCTCAATTCACCAAACATTATTCAAATAACACCAATTTCAGCATCAAAACCCTCCCATTTCTTCATGGAAAAATTCGGCCATTATAGTGCACTAACACCATGATTTTTCTTACTTAATTTTTCTCACCATTATTCATCATTTTCTAAGCCATTTCTCTTGAAATAATAACAATCCATCACCCACACACATCAAGGAAGATTCGGCCAATGAAGATTCATGGGAAAAATGGATTCTTTTCTTGTTGTTTTGCTTCTAAATATGCTAAACTAACTAAAAACACTAACATATCTTAAAATCAATTCAATCCAACATCTTTCTCTCTCCATACCCATTTTGACCAGCCATGAATTCATCATGAAGAACATGTAATTTAACCATGGAAAATAAGGAGAAATGCTTAAGGAAAATAGATTTCAAGTTTAAATTGAAAAATCCTACATTTTTCACTTGTTTTCCTTGATTTTCCACACTTTTTCTCTTGAAATTCTCCACCTAGGGTTTGTGCTTCCTTTGTTTCCTTCTTTTCCTTGCTTGGCCGAATATTTGGAGAGATAATAGGCTGATTTATGCTGATTTTTAAGTTAAATAATAAAATATTCTAAGCTTGACACTTGTCATTTTCTTATTGATCCATTTTTAAAACTTTAAAAATTTAAACTTTTTATCTCCATCACATATATTTTCTCACTTATCCATAACATGAAAAGTCAATGAATGAATTCTATGAGCATGACAAGTGTTAGTGGTGTAAAATTACAATTTTGCCACTAGGGTGACAAAATTACCATTTTACCCCCATGCTTCGAAAAATACCGGGATTACAATTTTTCACTTCTCAACCTCAAAGCATACTCCAATAAGTCAAATATGATCAAAATCTTTCAAAAAAATTCTCATTTTGTCCTCGAGTGGCAAAATTACCATTTTACCCCTAAATAGTTAAATTTTCTATTTGACTCCAAATTGATCCTCGAACTCCAAATCACCATTTTAAATCATTCCTGACTTTAAAATTTTTAATTTCACCCTAAAATCTTTATTTGATCTAGTTCAAGGCTTAAATCAACTTTGTTGTATCTCTAGGTACAATACCGACTTTTGTAAATTTTTTGAGACTCTCCTAGCATGCAAACATGCTATCCATCACATGTATATCATGACAAGTATTTTATAAGGTCGGGCTTTACATTTAAAGTCAACATGTTAATTGGAAAATATTAAAACCACATTTCCTTGTCATGATTCAATAATCAATAACTGGCTCCAATGCAATTCTTGAAAGATCTATAAATGCATAAACAAAAATAACATAAAGTACAGTAAAATAAACAAAAATGAAAGAAGATTAAGAAATAATAACTTTAAAACATATTAAATAGTATGTAAATTTAAAATATTACCTAAATTGACCTTCTCCATCTCCTCGATTCCATCCTCAAAACCTGAATATGAACGTAACGGATATCATAACCAGTCTTCAGCATAAATCAGAGCTTGTAATAACTTAGGAGTTAAAAATCTCCTATATGCATCAAGAACTCAACCACCAGTGCTGAAAGTAAATTCTGAAGCAACTATAGATATAGGTATTGCAAAAACATGACAAGCCAATTAAGAAAGAATGGGAAATCTAGGACTATTTACTTTCCACCAATTCAAAACATCGAAATCCTCATCATCCTCATCATGATTGTGATACCCCAACTTCTATAAGCTTGTAACTAAGTATAGATGTAATAATATGGGCTAGCGGTAGTTTCGTTATTTTCTCTAATAAGCTTCCAGAAGAAAGTTTTATGATATTTTAAGGCCCAAATAGGCATAAGACAGTATGAATGATGTGTGCTGATGAAAACACGAAGAAAACTAAAAGTTTCAACAATTTTCATAACAGGGGCAAAATGATCATTTTTCACCTCGAGTTAAAATTTTAAGTTTTTATGAACCCGAGCATGTTTAGACCATTATGGATCTTGTCCCAATGTTAAGAGAGCAAAAAGATTGCATAAAAGATTAAAGAAGAGTAAGTTAATTAGTGGAGGGGCATTTTCATAATTTTAAAGAAAAGGATAAGATTGCCTATAAATACCTTGAATTTCTAGCAGCTTCTTGAATTTTTCAGCAGCTGGTCTTCTTCTTCCCTTCTCCTCTCTCACATTTCTTCAAACTCCATGGAAGCTTGACTTTCAAACTTCCATAACTTTCTCTCTCTAGCTCCAATTTTCATGC
This sequence comes from Theobroma cacao, assembly GCF_000208745.1. Lineage (NCBI taxonomy): Eukaryota > Viridiplantae > Streptophyta > Magnoliopsida > Malvales > Malvaceae > Theobroma > Theobroma cacao. Next base: position 23,351,925 of record NC_030850.1, on the reverse strand, counting down.
TTTTGGTGCATCGTTCCATAAACCCTTGTGCTATTTCATCTTCTCACTTCAAAAACCTTGAAATATCTTGTTTTCATACTTTCTCTCACTAGTTGGGCATTCTAGAGAGACAAAGAGAGAATCACTCCATTGATTTGGAAGCTATTGGAAGAGAATCCAACTACAAAGGAACCTTAAGGTGAGTGATACACCAAGTTTGATTTTAGCTGCAGAAAATGGCTAGTAATTGTGATTTATGAGCTGTTTTATTGTTTAGTATGTTCATTACTTTTTAGTGATTAAGATAGTGAACATAGATAGCCATTTAAAGTGGCAATTGAAAACTAGCTAAGAGATAGCTTTTAGAGTTCATAGTGTGTAAATTAATCTATTGTTTATGTTAATGTGATCCTAGGTTTTTAAGGAAGCACCATCATTCCAATTGGATCATTAGGGGATTTTGAGTCAACTAAAGGTTCTACAATCAATTGGTGAGTGGACTACCTTCAAAATTGATTTTGGGAATATGATGGATTTGACAAAGTGTTTGAATGATTTTATACAATTTTTCATGAAAATGAATGCCTTGGGAACAAGCTTTTGAGAAAAGGTTTATGTTATGAAATGTGATTATTATGGATTTCTATGTGGCTGCATTATGTTGATATACATATATGCTTGAGTATAATGTTGTGTAATTATATTGACTCGGCTATGTGCAAGTAGGGAGTGCGCATAAGCCGAGGATGACCCGGTTATGTGTGAGTAGGGAGTGCGCATAACCCGGTGATGACCCAGCCATGTGCGAGTAGGGAGTGCGCATGAGCTGGTGATAATGATGATGGGATGGTGTGATGATGATGATGGGTATATATATGTGTGTTATAGGAAATTGATGGATAATGGGTTATGGTTGTAATGCATGTGAAACTTGACATGTTAAACCTTGAGAAATTGTTATGTGTTTTCATGATGGTTTGGACCTTTTGGCAAGGTGGTTTTTCCTTTGGGAGAAAGGTAAAATTTGCATTGATGCCCTGTATTTTGCTGCAGCAAGAAACTCTCAGATTTGGAGGGGTACACTGGCCGAAAACTCGCTGCAGCGAAAAACTTTTTATTTTCTAGGTTGCAATTTCGCTATAGCGAGAAACATTCTATTTCTAGGTAGAAATTTCGCTGCAGCGAGATTGAATCTCGCTGTAGTGAAAAACTTTCTGTTTTGGTCTCTTATCTTGTCCAATTGCTGCCCTATCTTTCACTTCTTTGTTACCATATGGGAGCATGGACTTCCAACATTAAGGATTAAAAGAGTTAAGTTTAAAATGAGGAGGTTTAGTGAGAAACCCTCGTTCGGTTAATAACTAAATTCCAACGTCGCTGCAGCGGAAAGGCATTCTCGCTGCAACGAAGATTTGTTGTTGTATTTGACTTGTTTGTGCAATATTGAAGCTTTCATTCTTCAAATGATTCGCTATATATAGGTTCATGATTTTCAAATGATTAATCACTTAAGGGCTCGATAAGGGGTTTTATTAGGAATGAACCAAATTGCATTGTTTTGAAAAAGAATGCATCATGATTTCATTAAAGATTCCTTATGGTATGCTTGTTCCCTTCCTTGTTCACTCATTGGGTTTTTACTCACCATTTCAAATTCATGTTTTCAGATCACGAGGTAGCCGGTAACTAGGACGAGGTATCCTTGTAGACCTGTGTCCATCTTTTGGTAGGGGTCTCGGCATTCAGTAGCTGTACATTCATCCGAGTCCCTCCGCTGGAAGTCAAGTCTTCTTTTTGAGATGTATAGGCGAACTTAATGTACATTATTGGAATACATGTTGTAGACAATGTATGTATATAATAAATGAGAAATGCCAATATGAGTTGGTAATGTCTATTACTATTTTGATTTTAAGTTTTGAAAAATGACTTAGCAATTTATGATGGAATGATGAACACGTCGGACTATTAGGCTTGCTTGGGCTTAGTGGACTATGTCCATTGGGCCCATGTGCCGATCATGGCCCAGAATTTGGGTCGTGACAATGATTATCAAGTGCTTCATTCAAGTACTTATCCAATTCTGTTTTTGGTTCTGACCCACATCCACTTTTAACCTTAAACTTCTGGGAATTTGACTTGAGAATCTTTTTCTTTTACTGATTTGGGTCACTAGTGTCTTAAGTTGGTTAGCTTATTTGTCTATTCCTACTCTCACTCATTTGCTCATATTGCGAGGGTTGTACCATTGTTTTATAATGATTGAATAATTCTAACATTGTCTCCCTCAATTTTTCATCATCAAATCAGCTTCAATCAATGAATACATTCTTTTAAAATAAAAATCTACAAAAACATATTTATGTATAAGATCAAGAACAATTGCAACATACAACAACATATTCATTTTGTCCACATTCCCCCAATACTTGTTATATTTTTCTTTCATTATTTTAGCCATTAAACTAAATTAAACATCAGCACTTATATTCCAATCACACAAACAATAATACACTTCACAAATTTCCTTAGAGAAAATATTAGAAGTAACATATGAGGAAGCTGAAACTTTCACAATCAGATCATAAAAATGCTACAAAAAAGTAACTAATCTCTTAACATTTGCCTAATCATCACTGTCAAGATACCCTTCTCCTAATAATATATCACTTTTATAAGAAGAATCCATCTCATCAAACCTATCAACAACCTTTTCAAATTTTTGAGCCACATCTAACATTAAGTATGTTGAATTCCACCTAGTGTTTACATCGAAACACAACCAATTCTTGGTAGTAATCTTTTCAATACGAACACACTCTTTAAATTTTTGTAACCTAGATGGTGATTGTCTCACATATCTAATTGTTTCCCTCACACGAGCAACTGAATCATTAAATTCTTTCAATCCATCACTAGCAACTAAGTTTATTATGTGTGCAATGCATCTTAAATGAAGAAATTTGCCTTGCAAAATACTAGTTCTTAATTGGTTGAACCTTTTCTTCAAGTATGTTATTACAACATCATTTGAACTAGCATTGTCTATTGTCATAGTGAAAACTTTATTAATCCCCGAATCATGCGAGCATCTATCAATTGCCATACCAACATCATCACCTTTATGACTCGAAATTGGGCAAAAGTTTAAAATTTTTTTATGTAAATTCTAATGATCATCAATAAAACGGGTTGTAAGACACATGTAATTCACTCTTTGCAACAAGGGCCAAGAGTTTGTGGTTAGGGATACCCTATATGTCACGACCCGGAACTCCCCATCGGGCCCGTGACAACCGTCGCGAGGCCTCGACAGACATTCTTCACCCCGAATGCCGATTGAAACCCTGCAAGGCTTAGCATTAACTTCCGCATCTCCCCGATGAGCAACAGTTATTAAATCTCGCATTTCAAAAAATCATAAGTCATTTTCAAATAAAAACAATAAAATATTATTTTCTGGCTCACAGGGGTATTTTCGTAATTTTTCGTCAAAAATCTCAAAACTTGCTAAAAATGTAGTAGGTAAGCAGAAAATATATATTTAATGATTTAAAAACAATTAAGTATCTAAAACGTTCATTTGAAAGCAAATTGTTGACAACCAGTACTATTCAAAAATAATAAATAAAATATTCTATTTCTCATAAAATAAATTTTTATAGAAATATTCGTAAATAATTTTTCGCACATGAAAGTAAACTAAAAATTTGTATGAATAGAAATACAGATAACCAAAATATAAGTTTTGATCTGCAATGACACGTGGGCTCCAATTGACCAAGAGGATGTAAGACTGTGAACTCTTACTTTCTATAATGCAGTTCCGAGCTTAGTTCTCGTCCTACTCGACTATCTACAAACTGTCCTGAGCCTGAAAAATGTATAGGAAGAAGGGGTGAGATTTTATAATCC
>NC_030850.1:23336222-23338618 GCF_000208745.1 Theobroma cacao | reverse complement strand
AAATTCTTAATTTTATCGTAAATTCTCTATTTGATCTAGTTCGAGGTTTAAATCAACTTTGTTGTACGTCTAGGTATAATACCGACTTTTGTAAATTTATTTTTTTCGGGACTCTCTTAGCATGCAAACATGCTATCCATCACATGTATGTCATGACAATTATTTTTATAGATTCGGGCTTGTCATCTTCTCCCCCACTTGAATCAACCATATGATCTTTCTTCTTGACTGATTTCGACATCCGGCTACATATTAATATTTTAAATTTATCTTGTCTCCTTGGTACTTGAAATATCTTATTATGCCTCACTTAACTTCTGAATTGCCTTTTATCTCACAAATTCTCCTATGATAAAATTATTATTATTTTGTTGTTATTTTCTCACTTATGAAATATTTTTATCCTAAACTACTCCTTTCGTCTTTTAGCACTTTTAAACATTTTAATTGACCTCAATTTGCATTCGATCAACTTTATCTATTACTATATCAAAGTATGGGGTATTTCACTATATGAAGAAGTAAAACCCAAAAATTTTTTCAAGCTACTCTTCTCATCTATGTGCAATTGAAAATAGTCTCCAGCAACAGTCCATCTAGATGGAACATTAAATCTTGGACATGAAGCTGCCATGTATCTCTTAAACCCCTTTCCTTCGACAAATTTAAAGGGTAACTTATCCAAAACAATTATTTCAGCCAAACTCTTCCTAAAGGACTCTTGATCAAATTTTCAATTAGCTAGAGACCCATCTACATTAAAAACTAATTATGATTGGGTATGACCAATAGATTAAGAAGCTTTTTTACATACCTTTTTATGATAATGCATAGAACCAATTCCATTTCTCTTTGAATCAACACAAAGTTCTTTACCACATACATCTAGCTTTGGACTTACCATCCTTATCTATGAACTTGGTGAAGTGTGTCCAAATTTTTGACCATGTCTTCATCGTCTTTCTTTTTTTAGCTCTAAATGTCGCTTTAGATTTGAATAGACACAGAGCCTTGTTGTTGTTGAGTAAATGTAATTGCAACATCTTTTATTGTCTTTGTTGTTTTACTCTTCCTAGGTGGTGTTGGTGTAATCCTTTGTATAAGTGCCTCTATCCATGTCTCTTCGGACAACATCTTTAAAGAAAGCAACAGAAAATTAAATAGTATCTAACAATTTGACATTTCAAGATAAATCAATTTCAAAATAAACCAATTTTACTAGAAAATTAAGCTTGCGTTAATGATTTTGCAATAACCATAAGATGAAGGGTAAGGTTAAATAGTCTGAAATTTCAAAGACGAGAGACATGTATATAAATATTATAAACTTTTGAACTAATAAGGTGTGATTTCTAAGATTATCAGTCCAACTTTCTACGAATAAAAAATATGCTTGAGGTAAAAACTATAGATTTGTTGTATTTGGTGGATTAAGAATCCAATTGCTGCTACTTCTACTAACATTGCAACAAAAACATTGGTTTGGTACTCTTATTTGATCAATAAGCAAAGATTATATAATAGAGAATAAACTAAATAAGAAGATACTCCTATAGTCTTACTATCCTATTCAAAATAGAAGAGAGATGCCTTTCACTTCTGAAGCAAAATCCTTCACATTCATTCAATAGTTCGAAGTTAAGAGACAAAGAAAACATGGGTCATTGTTTGTTTACGTAAACCCACAACACTAAAAGGGAGGGGCATTAAACTTATTCAAGTGTAAACCGAACCACTCCATTGAAAAAGTTGTGGCTCATGTAAAGCTTATGGGCCTTTCTTTTCTTCATCTTTAGTTCTTGAATTTCCATTAGATTTCAAAAGAAAAAAAATGCTTTCACATTTCTACATCATTTATTTTCTCACCAAACAAACCAACCACAATCTTTAAAAACATATAATAATTTGCTAACTAAAAACACCATACTTGAAAATCACACCAGGCAAGTAAAAGAAATGAATTTATATATTTTAAAATTTAATATATTAAACCTTGAAATAAATATTAGGGTTTAGGGTTCTTTTAACATCTCAACTAATCAATAAAGGAAAAGCGTTGCTTGTAGCATTAGGCCGAGATAAAAATTATACCTTAAGACAACAGCAAAGAGCCAAAGAAGAGAAACCAATGAGAAGGTAGCGAATGAGAGAAACTGTCACGACCCGGAACCTCCCTCAAGCCCATGACAATCGTCGCGACGTCCCGATTGACACTCATTATCCGAAATGCCAACCGGAACCCCGCAAGGCTTACATATCAGTTTCTTTCCTTTCCTGTGAGCAATCATTGTTAAATATCGAGTTTTTAGAGAATATATACTATTTTAGATCAAAAACAATCAAAATAAAATTTTCGCCACACAGGGTTATTTTGGTCATTTTTTTTTAAATTTCTT
>NC_030850.1:23312269-23333082 GCF_000208745.1 Theobroma cacao | reverse complement strand
AAAATCTTACCGTTAGACGCGTAAACGGTCGAAAACCGCGAATTTCCCTTTGAATTTTCTTGTTTCTCTTTGGTTTTTCTTTTTTTCTTCCTTTCCTCTCTATTTCCTCTCATGTTCTTCCTTATGGCTGGCCAGCACTTAAAATGGGGTTTAAATGGGCTGACTTTTCATTAAAATAATATTATTTCATTAAAAAAATACCACGTGTCACTTTCCCATTGGCCCATTTGTTTCCAAATTTTCACCATACACTTGTCCCACATATCCATAGCTTAGATAAAATTCTCAGACTTATCCAAAGTCTCGGTGGAGTAATTTTTAAAATTTACACTTTTGCCCCCGTAAAAGTGAAAAATTACATTTTTGCCCAAAAAACTGAAAAATTGCCCATAGACATATTTTTCATCCCTTATACTCATAGCATTCTCCAATTTGTCAAATTTGATCTAAATTCTCTCAAAATCTCAAATTTTGTTTGTGGGTGGTAAAATTACGATTTTACCCCTACACTCCAGAAATCACCAGAATTAAACTTTTTCACTTCCTATCATTAAATTATACTCCAAATAGTTAATCTTGGTCAAAATGTTCACTCAATGATCAAATTATTATCTTAGGTGGCAAAATGACGATTTTGCCATTGAATATCAAAATTTTCAGTTTTACCCCAAATGAACCCTCGAACTCCGAACAATCATTTTTAGTCATTCCTGAACTATAAAATATTAAATTTCATCATACAATTCCTACTTGAACTAGTTCGAGGTTAAATCAATTTAAGTGTACCGTTAGGTACAATATCGGGTTTCGTCTATTCTTAGGTGCTTTTCTAGCGTAATAACATGCTACTCAGTGCATGTATGTCATGACATGTATTTATAGGGTCAGGTTTTATAGAAACTGAGCGACTGGTCTAACTAAGAGAGTGATAGTGGAGTGAGAAACAAAAGAAGAGAGCCATATTAGTCAGGAAGGTGAGAGGTGGAAACCGAAGAGGAAATCCAAAGAGACAAATAGGTGAAGTTGAAGAGAGAAAGAAATTAAGAAGACTCTAGAATGGAGAAGAGAATAAGCTTACGTAGTAGGCTATTAGGCTATCAAACTTTAAATCAATAATTTACATTTTAATTTTTAAATTAAGTTATATTGTTATTTGTTATTGTTAATTTGGTTTTTGTTAATATGTTAGATTTAGTTCAAGTTTTGTTATTATTATTATTTTTATTATAACTAGTAAATTGAGTAAAACTTAATGATTAATTTTATTAATTAATATAATAATAAGTTATTATGTCTACACATATTATATTAATAATATACTTTATATTACTTATTAATATATTACATTAATATATTATATTAAAGAAGTTAATATAATAAGTGAATATAAATTAATATAAACTAAAATATAAAGTATATTAATAATATACTTTATGTAATATAATATTACATTATTACTTATAAATTAACTAATATACTAATACAATATATTGTTAATATATAGTTTTTGACTAATTATTTAGATTATTAACTATACTATATAGTTTCCTTATTATACTATGTATATTGACTAATTAGTTGTTAATATGTGGTTTTTGACTAATTACTATATTAATAACTATATTATATAGTATACTTGCTATACTATATACTGATTATTGACTAATTAGCGTATTCATAAGTATAGTATGTATAGCACTCGAGCATTTGGCTCATTAGTTGGTGCATGATTTCCTTTATTAAAGAGTAGGGTTTAAATCCCCCTTCCCCCAATTCCTCCCAAAAAAAAGTATAGTATGTATAGTGTATTAATATATTACTATTTATAGTTAATATATACTTATATAATATATAAGTATACTAAGAAGTCATAAAATATATATACTATATAATAGTAAATTATTATTGACTAATTAGTATATTAATAAGTATACTATATAATATATATATATAATATTGTTAGATATTATAATATAGTTAATTATTAATATATGGTATGCTACCATAGGATACTAATATTAATATAAGTTCCTTTAGTAATATAAGTCATACTATAGTAACATTAATATATTAATATATATAGTATATTAATAAGTTACTATATTAAATTATTAATATTAGTTATATTACTATAGTACACTAATATTATAATTTAATACAACTTACTATATTAATATAAGTTATACTATATTACTATAGTTTATTAATAATTTATTAAAAATAAGTTACTATAGTCTATAGACTATATATTGTTTATTAATAAATATACTATATATAGTATACTATATTAATAACTTAATATAAAAATAAGTTAATATAATAAGTTATATTAATAACTTCAGCTTAGGCCTTAAGGTATAGTTTTCAATATATTTTGCATTAATTTTACATTAATTTTTGTATGGTTATATTTATATAAATATTCAATAATATTAATGTCTAAATAAAGTGTGTTTTATTTTTTTTATTTTTTGATGATTAAATCTAAGTCATTTATTCACAAATAAGTATAAAAAAATGCGTGAGTCAATACATGTAAGAAAATCCCTCTTGATGATTAAATCTCACCCGTCATTCATTCACATATGTGTATATATATATAGATAATCATTGTGAGTGCATACATGTAATAAAAGTCTTTTTAATATACTTATTTCAAAGTCAGTTAATTCGGTTAACCAACCTTAAAATTTTTTAATCAAATCGAACTGACAAAACAATTTAATTGAATTTTTTAACTAATTTATTCAAATTAACTTAATTAGTCAAATTTTTCAGTTAATTCGATTTTAATCAAATTTTGCTCTTCTTTAACAACGTGTTAGCAACTTCATTCAACACTTGGAAATTGATAATAAGGTCTTTGTGACCAACCTAAAGCATATTCCATTCTACACACCAGCATTGCCATAATTTCCAAGTCTCAAGCATGTAAAGAAAAGATGTTCTATAGTTTTAGTATCATTCTCACATAATAGACATATAGCGAACTCACCTCGTAGTAAGCCTTTTCTTACCAGCATTTCCTTCACAGCAAGCTTTTTACATAAGAGTTGCCTACAGAAGATTTCAACTCTAAAAGGGCACAAGACCAGCCCAACATTACTTCCAATACCCTGCATTAAATGTGTTACAAGTCAAAACAATCTTGTAGAAAGACTTAAGGTAATGTGACTATGGCTTACATGGTGCATTTTCCTTTCCAAATTTGGATCGCCCTATAGGAACCTTCTTTGGATCCTGTCAATGGCATTCTTGACCATGGCCAGCATGGGGAACAAAGACATATAAAAGGTTGGGAGGTTACCCAAAACAAACTTAAGGAGAGTCACCTGCCCTCCCATTAAGAGGGTGTTAGATTTCTATCTTGCAAGCTAGGTGTCAAAATTTTTAATTACTTGCTACCACATGTGCATTGAGTTCACCATTGTACCAAGAGGGAGGCCTAGATAAATAATAGGGAATTTCGTACTTTGCTACAGATTAGTTTTGCCCATTCTTCCATTATTAACTGTTCAATTCCCACACCAACGAGACAACTTTAAAATTAATTTTGAGGCCCGAAGTCACCTGGAGACAATGAAGCACCCGTTTAGTATTTAAAAGACTAGAAATTTTGAGTTAGCATAAGATTACCATATCATCGGCATACTGTAAATGGGTGAAAGTTGTATCCCTTTTGCCAACTTTGATTCCTTTAATTAAGCTTTTATCACCTGCATTGTGGAGCTTCACACTAAGAGCTTTAACAACTATGTTGAACAAAATAGAGGAAATGGGGCACCTTTGCCTCAGCCTTTTTTTCATAGAAAACTGTCAAATTGGTATGTTGTTCACTAATGTAGAGACATTAGTTGATAAGATACACTTCATCATCCATGAATGCCATCTAATGCCAAATCCCATGTTTTCCATTACATGTTAAGGAAGTCTTGTGCAACGTTGTTGAATGCTTTTTCAAAATCAACTTTGAAAAACAACCCCACTTTTCGATTCTTTTTCATAAGATCCACCATGTCATTAACTATAAAAGCACAATCTAGTAATTGACGACCGTTGATAAAGACAAATCGGTTCTCTCCCATTAATTTATCCTTCACTTGTCGCAATCGATTGGTAAGAGCTTTAGTCAAGATTTTATAAAGACTACTAACTAGGCTGATCAATTTGCAATTCTTTAGGCCATTAGGGCCTGAGCATTTTGGCACAAATGTAATGAAGGATGCATTTACACAAGGCTCCAACTTCCGCGACTGTTGCAAATCTCTCACAAAATTCATCACTTCATTTTTTGTCATCCTCCATTGGCTTTTGAAGAAGTTGAGATTAAATCTATTAGGTCCAAGTTCCTTGTTGCCATCGCAACTCCTAACAGTCTCCCAAATTTCTTTCTTAGTAAACTGTCCTTCAAGTTACATCGTTTTTTGCCCTAGTTGCTCTCTTGTATAAAATCTTCTAGTGTTTATGGTTTAAAAGGAAGGTGGCTAATTGGTTTATGGTTCATATTCCTAGATCTTGCAGATATAAGATCTAGTTGAAGGTGGGCTCTTGAATTATGTTTTATGTCTTTGTTTTCTTTTTTTTTTTTGTTTTGGTTTGTTGTTGATGGAGTTCTGATTAGGGGATTGTTGTTGTTTTGCATGTGTTTGGTGTTATGCTGCCTATGGAGTTTTCATTAGGGGATTGCTATTATTTTGCCTGTGTTGGGTGTTTTGCTACTGATGGACTTTGCACTACTTAGGGAATGTACTACTAAATCTGATTCTGGGTGCAAATAGGAAAGAAAGAAAAAAAAAAGAAGAAAAAGAAAAAGGAACATGAAGTTATGCCAAAAAAAATTAATTTTACTTGTTGAATAAAGAAAAATAATTAATGTGTAATTGATGAATCATATATATATAAATTTTAAAATAAAGAGCATATGAATTAATTAGAAATGATAATTGATTACATAAATGTGTCATTAATATTAATTGATTAGCTATTTGGAACTAATTAAATTAATTGATTAACTTACTAATTTATTTATAAAAAATTTAAATTAACTAATTTAATTCCTTAAAACTTAACTAATTTATTAAAAATAAATATTTTATAATTTCACATGTTTTAATGTTTAAATAATTATTATTCAAATATTATATTATTTTGTCATACCATAATTTATTATTTTAAGGGATAAAATTGAAAAGTTAAAAATTTACATTAAAAATAATGTAAGTTTATTCAACTTTATATTTCCATACAAAAGGGTAATTTTGTAAATTTATGCTAAATTCCCAATAAATTGTTTCCAAACCAAACAATACAATGTAATCTTCCCAACAATCACATTCCTTGCAATCATCACTTTTTCATGTTATACCAAACGTTGCAAAGTTATTTTCCCATCAATCACTTAACCTACTGATAACTCTATTATATAGAGTTATTTTGACACATTTTAAAAGCTTAAGTAGTTAGATCTTAGAAATTTTAGGTTTAAATCGTAGCATTTTAGGTGTTTTTTTAGTTTAAGTTTGATTATATGCTGAGTAGTTAATTTAAGTTAAATTTTATGTTATTTGTTTTAAATTACTTTAAAAGTAGTATTGGTAATTTCTCTTATTGCTTTTGTAAGAAATTTGATGAAAAATGCTCATTTGATGAAAATCTGTGCAACCATGGTGATGCCTTCATTCGTATATGTTGCGGTATTTTGACCATATCTCTGTCTACAGAACTCCAAATGGAGTTATTCTTAGACCACTAGACTTATAAGAGGAAGGGCTACAACTTTTATTACCACTTCACCCAATTCGGATTGGATCGTGGTCAAAATATTTGTCAAAGTTAGAGTACTGTAGTAGTATGCATGGACTGAACATGATGCAGTATTTGGAGCATAGCTTTCAATCCAGAAATCCAATTGACATCATTCTTAAGACATTAGAAAGCTAAGAGATAAGGCTACAATTATTATGTTTACTTCTTTTTCCAGTTCAAAACAGATCAAGGTGAAAATCAAGTTCAAAGTTAATAGACTGCTGTAGCACTAGGAGAACAAGGCTGCAACGTTGTTGAAAGGAAGCTCACCATACAATTTTTCGAGGAACTTAGTGCCGCAGCTCTGGAGAATTAGCATCGCAACACTACTGTAGAAAAAATCCAATGTTGTGGCTCCAAGAAATCAAGGCCGCAGCGTTGGGCAATTTTTCAAAAATAAAAATTTGACAGGATTTTGGAAATTAGGTTACTTGGAGCCTATTTAAGAGACCCTTTTCAAAGGTTTTAAGGAGGAGGTAGCAGCCAACTATTCTGGAGATTTGGAGCCAAGAACAAAGCAAGAAAACAAGAGAATTTAAGAGAGAATTGAGATTGCAAAGCTTCGACACTTAGTTTCTTTCTCTACTTTTGTGTTTCTTTTATTTTCTTTGACTTGGATTCATGGCTAAATTTCTTTGGATATTGTTTTTATTACATATTATGAGCTAAATTATCTCTCTAGGATTGCGGTGGATTTTCAATATGTAATTTGAATATTAGTTTCTCTTTTATTTATCATGAATGGGTGTAGTTTTGCTTATTCGAATATGTTCTTAATGCTTTTGATTATCTGGCCAATAATTAACTAATTTGTGAATCTAATTGAGATTCAACAGAGAGATTTTAGATTGGATTAAGGTTTGAATAGTGTATATTCACATCACTTAGGTGATTTGATTCGCGATTCGGGTAGACATATGCCAATCGCCATACATAGCCACATTAGGACACTTGCCTAATGAACTTAATTTAATTGGTCCTTATAGACATATAGTGAGTTAATTAATTTAGGTATTTATACAAGCAACTCGATGGAGACTTGTCCATAGCTTTAGATTCTAGGTTAGTAAAACCACCCAGGAGAGATAAATAACAAGAAAGTTGGATCAGATGGAATATTAAATGAACTCATAATCTTAGGTCTTTAATATACTATTTTTCTCAACTTATTTAGTTTGTTAGTTTATTTAGTGTTGATTTTTAATTTTTTTTAATTAATTTTCTTCAATTTTTGGATTAATTAAATAAGATTAATTTGTTTTATAATTTTAGTAATTAGTAAAATTTTAGGAACAAATCTCCGTGGGAACGATACTCTACTTCATCATTGTATTAGTTGTTCAATACGTATACTTGTGTGTGCGAAATCGACAACACTTGTAATCACATTACCAACAATTACATTCTTAATAAAATACCAAACATCACCTAAGGTATTGATTTCCAAACATTAATCGTTACCAAAGTCATTATATGGAAACGTTAATCGTCCCTAAAATATTATAAGGGATGCTAATCATCCTTAATGAACCTTGGTTGAAATATTTACCCAACTCGCACATGTGGGCGCCATTAATGTAGAAGTCTTAATGCACAATATACCAAGAAAGGCGTGAATTGGTATTTATAAAAATCTCTTTGAAAATCTAAATAGAAACATGTCAGTTAAAATCTTACTACGCAAGTATACGTATCGAATAGATAGTATATTAGCAAGCAGGGTATTGATCCCACAGGGAATTGATCTAAAACTTTACTAATTACTAAAATTAGAACAATTCAATCTTATTCAAACAATCAAAATTAATTAATTAACTAAAATTAAAACCAACAAGAAAAATCAAAATAATAATAACTTTAAAAAATATCAAATCAAATAAGCCTAAGATTACAATATCCCTCACACTTCATCTAAATCTTACCTCTCTTACTTAACTTATTTCAATGGGTTGAATTGCTAACCTAGAGTTCTAAATTATTTATAAGGGTCTCCCGACTCAACCTATAAAAATATCTATTTTAACCAAAACATTATATCCCTATGTGATTTGAAATTAAAACAGACTCATTAAGTTTAGGCTCTAATCTGGCTACATACGGCCTATAGGTATATCCTTATCCTATACGCAAATCAATTAATTTGATCATATGCTATCCCAATTTTAGTCTACTCTAAACTCCCTTTCCCAAGTTTGTTTAGGTTCCTAGATCAATTTAATTGGTGATCAAGCAATTAAAAGCAATAAGAACAAATTGAAATAAACAATTCAAATCCCATTAAAATAAGTAAGAAAGAGATTTAAAAATTTAGCCTACATGTGAGTTCAATTGCAATCCTAGAAAAAGAAAATTTAGCCACTCATAATTGCAAAAACAAATAACATTATAATAAATTTAACCATTGAAAGTAACAAGAAAATTAAAAGTTAAGGAAGAATACAAAACAATTATTGCCGACTTGATCTCCAAGTTTCAGCCTCAACTTCTAGTTTCTCAAAGGTTGTCTCCAATGTTGTTAAAAATATCCTCTTTATACTAATAGACTTAACCTAAAGTTCCTTCAGCTGACCTAGGGTTTAATTGGGCTTAAAAGTGTAATGAAAGGCCCAAAAATCAATTATTAGTCTTTACAAATTTCCATTCCCGACACAGTACGTCTAGCCATTTTCCGACATGATTTTCTCTATCTTCAAGGCAGAACTGGGCAAAGTGATTTTCATAAAAGTTGTAGCTCTGTCTCTTAAATTTCCACTGGTTCATGAATCACATCATTTAAAGTTTTGTATCTCGATATATGGCCAAAATACTGAAGTATATGCAAGCAGATTTTGGGTATGTCTACACCTTACTTTCCAAAATTAAGCTCAATCACCTTTAATCCTACAAAAGAAATAAAAACCAATAAATAATAACCAAATTAACAAGAAAAACATAAAATTAAAATAACTAACTTAAAGTACCCTAATTATAAAAACTACTAAAAATAAATAAAATAACAATTGAAAATTGAGGACTTAGCTAATATTTAATAACAAAATTAGAGTAAAATAATTCTATAAAATAGAATTATCAAAACATCAAAACTTTTTCATCCAAAAATATTTTCTAACTTCAAAAACAAGTTTTCAACAATAAATTATTAAGTATAAAACTAATCAATCAAGGTAAAATATTTTTCTTAAAACAAATGCTAGGTGAAAGGCATGTTAGCTTTAAAATTATTATAGTTTTGGTTATGACAAAATGATCAAATTTGCTTGAACATTATTTGAGTGATCCTTGATAAGTTCTTGAAATGATTTAACTCCCATAAATTTGAACTTACATAGTTACGAGCTTACCTCTTGAAGTTATTGAACTATATTTATAAGCTTGTATGACTTAGCTATTTGAGTGCTTATGATTCCCATTCATTAAAGTCTAATTTAAAGATTACAGGAAAATCTAAATGTACTCATTAATGGGGGAGTTTTGAATATCTTTTTTAATGATGACAAAAAAAGAGAGAAGGAAGATTAAGTTAAATAAAGTTTGATAGGTCTTTATGTTTAATTTATGTGTGTGACGCTTAGTTATGGTTTTGTTGAATATGAAGTGCTAGTTATTATGGATATTCAATATATCTTGCTTAGCTACTATGGATATTGTATAACTTGTTTAGCAACTGTAAATATTATAAATATTTTATTGCAAGTCTTTAAAGAAAACTAAATGCATTTAACTAAGGGGGAGTAATCCTCATTATGCATAAAGATTTGAAACATTTATATTGAACATAAACATTGCACTCTTAATCTAGGAGTGTTTTGTTATCATTAAAAATAAAAGAGAGAGAGAATGTTGACTCTATGTGTTTTTTATGATAACAAACATTTTCATTCGTTGGTGTCTAATTATATTATTTAAGTGTGAAAGAGACAGCTTAAATTCATTAATATATTTAGTATTTGAAAGCAAGTCAAGATGCTTGTTCAATTGTAAGATAAGTTAATTAGTTAAACAAGTAAAGAAGAAAAAGCTTTAATAAAGATAGATTAGTCTTAATCGATTAACAAAAAACCTTAATCAATTAAAGCAATACTATGCGCTACACTAAGGATAGATAGAAAGATCTTAATTGGTTAACATAAGGTTTAATCAATTAAGCGGGTGTGGGTGCAAAACAAAAGCGTTTTAATTAGTTAAAGGAAAGAAGTTAACTAGTTAAAGGTTAAAATTAAAGCGTCAAAAAGTGCCAAAATTCAAATTCAAAATATTGATGATTGTCCAAGAAGCCAAACCGAGAGATTTAAAGTTGGAGAATTCTTAATTGGTTGGAGCCCATTTTAATCAATTAAGGATGAATAGAGAAAAGCTTCAATCAATTAAAGGTAGCATTAATCGATTGAAAAAAGGCTAGCCAAAAACAATGCTTGAAAAGAGAAAGTTAGTAATCAGCTACACCTGTCGTTAATTGGTTGACATAGAAAAGCAATGTGCAAGTCAGAGAAGGGTTAATTGGTTAAAGCTTGCCTTTAACCGATTAATGAAGCATTGTCTGCAAATTTGAACTTAAGCACAAAAGCATAAAATAACAGCTAGAAATGGTTAGCTTTTGTCACCAATGGCCATAAGTGATTTTTCAAGTATTTAAGGCCTCTCCAATAATAAAAAACGATATAAAGAAGCCATCCAAGTGATTTTGAGCTTAGAAGACCAAAAACCTTCTCTTTACACTTGTATTTCATACTCATCCTTTGGAAAAGTGTTTGAGCTTAACTTTGTACATTTCAGATTAGCTAGGTGATTAATTGAACTTCATTTTTTCTCTATATCTTATTTACTTGAAGTGTGAAAGACACTCTAAGGGGTAGATCAAGCTTGGGTCAGCTTGGTTGTTGTTGTAAGTTCTAACTTAGCCTTAGAAAAGTTAGTTTTGGGTTTTGGTTGATCTCGGGAAAAACTATTGTTAAAGGTTGTGGTTGAGCTTGTGAAAAGCCATTGTAAAAGCTTGGTGGAAGCTTGAAAATTTCACTGATTTTAGTGAATTGGTTTGAAAATCCTTGATTGGGAGATCAAGGTAGTGGATGTAGGTTAAGGGGATCGAACCTCTATAAATCACTGTGCTTTGTCTACTTTCTTTTGTTTTCCTTTTATTCTTAACTCTTAAATCACTCCTCCAACAAATTTTAAATTCCCACTATCAAATTCCCTCAATTAGCTCTTAACTTGGAAATAATTTTTGTGTTATTCCAAAAGTGCCATTCACCCCCTTTTAACACTCTTTTTGGGACCAACAAGTGGTATCAAAACCTAACCCTTGATTTTAAGGCTTAACATATTGAGGGGAAGATCTAATGGCTACTCAAAATTTGAATGATGCTGAAGGTCAATCCATAAATATGGCTCTTCTATATGATGGAACCAATTACCAATTTTGGAGGACTAGAATGTCCATTTATATTAGAGCTTATGACTATGAGATGTGGATGTTAGTACTGATGGTCTCTTCATCCCTATGGTTACAAATTCGGTAAATGATAAGAAAACTCCTAAAGATAGAAGTAAAGGGACAAAAGCTGAAATGATGAGAGTATAAATTAACTCTAAGGCCATGCACACTCTCATTTATGCACTTGATTATAAAGAATGCAATAAAGTGTTCATGTGCAAAACTACTAAAGAAATTTGAAAAAAATTAGAAGAGTTATATAGAGAAACAAAAAAGGAAAAGGAATTGGAAGACAATTATTGTGAGAATCAGTGCTCAACAAGTAACCTGGCAAATGCAAATAAGGAATCAAATGAAGATGAATCTTCAAATCAAATTGAATTATGCATCAAAGCTCTTAAAGAGATAAAGGTAATTTCTTCATCTTGTGAACTTAATTCATATGCTTTTGATGAATTGCGTGATGCTTTTAAGGATTTAGCATTTGAGTTTAAAAAAATGAATTTGAAGCACAAGAAAATCATTTCCATGCTTACGTAATTTTACATAAAGTTTGGTCAAAGCTTTCAAAGGAAGCTTTGACTCTCATCTTTATCAGCCATGACCGTCCTTATCTCCTCCAACAAGATATTTTCTTCTTTTTCTCGAAGCTTCCAACGCCATTTTCATTTCAAGTTCATGAAAATCAAATTTTGTCATGTGATTTCCCTTGTTTCTTTCCATTTCCTTTCTTTTCTTACTTTTTTCTTCTCTAAACTTCTTAGGCACTAAACCTGCAGCTTCTAACCCTAATTTCCAGCACATCTAAACCCTACAAAAAGAAGAAAGAAAAAGAAAGAAAGGAAGAAAAGCTTGGTTTTGTAATTCAAGTAAGCTAAGGTAAGGATTTTTGTGTTTTAAGCTCATGGTTGGTTAAATCTTTGGAGAAATAATGTGTGAATCATTTTGGCAGCTTGATGATTAATGTTTGTTGGCTCCATTAGTTTTTGATGATAATAAAACATTCCCATTCATTTGTGTATAATGCCTTTACTTAAGTGTGCAGGAAAATTAATGTATGAAATTAATAAATCAATCCTTGAAAGTGTATATTAAAAGAAAAAGGGAGATAAAAATAATGAGACATGACTGATTAACAAGGAGGAAGCTCATTAGTTGAATAAGGAAGAATGTTGGTTGGCCAAGATTCAAATTGGAGAAATGGCGAGCTGAAGAGTTTAAGAAATAGAGACAACTTAGTCAACCAAGAATTAGTCAGTCGACTAAGTGGTTACTGCCAGAACTACCAAAGATAGGAAGAAAAAAACAGAGATAACTTAGTCAACTAAGATATCGGGTAGTCAACTAAGAGCATTCTGCCTACAAGTTTGAAATCTACACTAAAAGACAGAGTAACGGCTAGAACCGACTCCCAACTATCTCTAACGGCTAGAAAACTGTCAAACCGCCATCAGAGATGTTTCTTCAAGTATAAAAAGGTCTTCCAACAATTAGAAAAACACCTTTGAGAAAAGTTAGAGAGATTTGAACCATATAAGAGCTGAATAACCAGAAAATCTCTCTTGTACCCTACTGCACCTTAACGCCCATTCTTTCTACTTGTATTTTGCACTCAACCTTGTACCATTTAGATCAACTTGTGATCATATGTACTTTCTTTTACTTTTTTTCTTGTATTCTCAGAGTGAGGAAGTCACTCTAAGGGGTTATTCAAGCTTGGGATAGCTTGATTGTTATAGGTTGTGCTTGAGCCTTGGAAAAATCACTTTGGGTTTTATTTTAGCCCGTGAAAAACTAGAGTGAAAGGTTTTGGCTGAGCCTTGTAAAAGCCATTGTAAAGCTTGGTGAAAACTTGTGAATTTCATCGGTTACTAGTGGATTTGTTGGGAAAATCCTTGGTTGGATAATCAAGGTAGTGGATGTAGGTCTTAGACCGAACCACTCTAAATTGCTATGCATTGTCTACTCTGTTTTTATTTTCTTTGTGCTGGAAATTAGTTCCTCATCTTGTTAAGAGCCGATTTATGCTATTCACCCCCCTTTAGCACATATTATTGGGACCAACAAGTGGTATCAGAGCAAGTTCCCTGTTATTAAGGCTTAACATCCTTTGGGAGGATGCAAATGGCTCAACTAAAATCAATAGTGGCTGAGGGATAATCAACAAATAGACCACCTTTGTTTGATGGCTCTAATTACCCTTATTGAAGCACTAGTGTCAAGCCCAGCTCTACAATATGTTTATTATGCCATTCCTACATAAGAATGCATGTTTGTTTACTTGGGTACCTTGGAAATTGTTAAGGACGGTATTGTACCAAATGGTATAATTAAGTTGAATTAAGCCTCAAACTAGTCCAAATAGAGATTTTAAGATGAAATTGAGAATTTTAAAACCCCAGAATGACTTAAAATGGTGATTTGGAGTTCGAGGACCCATTTGGAGTCAAATTGGAATTTTCATGACCTAAGGGCAAAATGGTCATTTTGCTACCTGAGGTTAAGATGTGAGTGTTGGATGAAATTTTTGACTAAGATTGATCATTTGGAGTATAATTTGAGTTTGAGAAGTGAAGAATTTTAATTTCTGTGTTTTTTCGAGGATAAGGGCAAAATAGTCATTTTGCCACCCTAGGGGCAAAATTGTAATTTTACACCACCCAACACTTGTCCAGCATATGGATTTTACCCAATATTATCATGGATAATTGAAGAATTTTATGTGGTGGAGAAAGAAAGCTTAATAGTTAAGAATTTAAAAATGGACCAATGGTAAGGTGACAAGTGTCAAGCTTTTATTTCTTTATTATTTTCCTTATATTAGCACAAAACCAGCCCATTTCTCATTCTTATGGCCTGACAAAGCAAGAACAAGGGAAGAAAAGGAATAACAAAACCCTAGGTGGAAAAATTCAAGGGAAAAGTGAAAATTCAAGGAAACAAGTGAAAAAAAATGTAAGATTTTTCAATTAAACTTGAGATCTCTCTTTCTTAAGCATTTTTTCTTATTTTCCATGGTTGAATCACAAGATATCATGAAGGACAGTGTGCTGATCAAACCCTAGGAGAGAGAATTTGATGATGATTTAGATAGATTTTTAAGATAGATGGATGTTTTTAGTTGTTTATGGTGTTAAGTGTAAGAATTAAGCTTGAAATTCACATATTCCTCATGAGTTCATCATTGGCTGAATCTTCCTTGTAGAGTGTTGATGGTGGATTTGATTTTATTTCAAGTGAATTGGTTAGGAAATGATGAATTATGGTGAGAAATCAAGTAGGAAAAATCATAGTGTTAATGCACTCACCATGGCCGAAATTCTCAAGAAGAAATGTGAGGGTGGTTTTGCTAAATTTTATGTTATTTGACTTGTGTTTGGTGATTTGAAGTATTGGGAGAGAAATGGAATTATTTGGAGTTGAATTAGACGTATTGGCCAATTAATCGGGTGATAGATCGAGTTAGGCCAACACCGCATGTAGACGATAATCCAAACAATTCGCATTCCATATCATGCATTCATATAGAGTTTAGATTAGTTTTATAATGGTTTAGCACCATTGTGGTAAATTGCTTGATTTTGCATTATGTCTAGGTGGTGAATCCTCCGAAAAAGGGCAAAGAAATTGCACCCCCAGATCAATAGTCGGAGTACTTCAAAATTCAAACTCCTGATACAGTGAGTAACCTTATCATCATCTTGATTATCTGAAGTGAATTTTAATTCGTTTTTGTGATTTTATGGAAAATGAGTTTAAATGGTAAATCTTTATGTTTTAAAAGCAAAATGTGATTAAATGAAATGATTTTATAAAATTGTCTTGAAATTGAATGATGGTTTTGGAAAATAGAGTAATTGGAGACTAATTGCTATGTTGTAAATTATGGTTTGAATTGAATGGCTTATGATAATGTGGGCATGAGTGGCTGGATTTGGTAAATGTGCTGAAAATGTATGAACTGTTGATTTCCCTTGAGAGGTTGTAAAATAAAATAATTGCCATGTCATGTTGTGGAATTTTATTGAATTGGTGGGTTATAATTGGTCGTTGCAGTGGACGGGTTTTCGTGGACCAGCCTATTAGAGGGGCACGGTAACCCTATTATATTCATACCTCAGTATGAGAGGTGCGGTTGGATAACTCCTGAGGTTAACACTTAAGAGTTCACTTCACGCCAAACCACCACGTGAGGGTGAACTCAGCCAACACCAAGGAACGGCTAAGTTTTCAAAATAAAGACATGATTTATGCATACATAACTTTCTAACAGCCTTGGCGGACTCGGTTGGGATAACCCTCAACCAAGGTATCCTTGATAACTGAGTATGAGAATGATTTTGGCACGAGCCAAAGTTTTAAGAAATTCATAAGCCATGTTGATTACTCGATTTATATGAATTGATTTTATTTGGTTGAAATGAGTTGAAAGGTGATGAATTACAATATGATGATCTATTTTTATCTATCTCCATTTGCTCAGCTTTAGATATTTTAGATGGTATTTGTTTACTCATTGGGATTATATAATCTCATCACCCTCATTTCCACCCATTTCAGGCTCAGGATAGTCGGTAGATAGCTTACTTTGTTGAGGGCTACAGTTGGACTTGCATCCTCAAAAATTGTAGGTTTACCGCTTTTGATACTTTTGGTCGTTCATGGGCCCATGTGTCATTGTAAATTAAATTTTATACTTTGGTTATCTATATTACAGTATGTATGAATTTATTTAGCTTTTATGCTACAAAAATTATTTACAGGTAACTCTATAAATATTGTTTTATGAGAAAAATAAAATATTTTATTAAATATTTTTATTATATTCAAATAGTTATAATTTCACTTTAAATGAATGTTTTAGATATCTAAACTTATTTTTGATTATGAATTATGTGTTTTATACTTGCATACTACATTTTTAGCTAGTTTCGAGATTTTTGAGAAAAAATGACCAAAATGCCCCTGTGAGAAAAAAATTCTTTTTCTATTGTTTTGATTTGGAAATAGTTTATAATCTCTCAAAACATGATACTTAACAACTGTTGCTCACAGGGGAGGTGCAAAAACTGATATTAAAGCCTTGCGAGGTTTCGGTTGGCATTTCGAGCAATGAATGTCTATCGGGACATCGCGACGGTTGTCACGGGCTCGAGGGGAGTACCGGGTCGTGACAACTAGGATGTCAATCTATGTTAGAGTTATAAACTATGAAATGTGGGACGTCATAACTAATGGACCCTTTATGCCCTCAACTGTAAATGTGGTGACAAATGAGTTGATACCCAAGCCAAGGTCTGAAGGGACCGAGGCTGAAACTAAGAAAGTTCAAATAAATTTTAAGGCCATCAACACATTACATTGTGCATTGACCCCCACTAAATTTAACAAATTGTCAAGTTGTACAACAGCTAAACAAGTGTGGGAGAAACTTAGAATAATTTATGAAGGGGTTTCTCAAGTAAAAAAGTCCAAAATTGCCCTCTTAACACATAACTATGAAATGTTCAAAATGGAGCCTGGTGAAGACATTACCAGCATGTTAGATAAGTTTACAAACATCACAAATAAATTTAGTCAACTAGGCAAGCCTATCCCTGAACATGAATTAGTAAAAAGACTGCTTAGGAGTCTACCAAAAAATTAGAAGCCTAAAGTGATTGCAATCTGTGAGGCAAAAAATCTAAATGTTATCACCTTAGATGAGATTTGTGGCTTTCTCCTAACTCATGAGCTGGAGCTTAAAGAGGAAGAAGAAGAAGATAAGAGGGAAGCAAAGGAAAAGAAAAAGAGCATTGCACTTAAAGCCAGCATCCTTGAAGAAGAGCTGGAAGAGTTGTCATGTGATGATGATGAAGAGTTAGCTGTGGTTGCATGAAAATTCAAAAAGCTTATGGGCAGAAGAAACCGAAGATTGGGCCGAAGAGGGTTTAGAAAAGATCAAGGTGCTTCATGGAAAATCAGAGACAAAAATGACTCCAACAAAAAAGAGGAGCTGATCTGCTATGAATGCAAGAAACCTGGTCACTTCAAGTCCGAATGTCCATTTCTGAAAGATGAGACTCCAAAGAAAAATAAGAAATCCAAGAAAGCAATGGTGGCTGCTACATGGTCGGACAGTGACACATCAAGCTCTGAAGCTGAAGATGAAAAATCTGAGGAAAGAGCAAACATTTGTTTGATGGCACAAGACGATGAAACTGAGGTATCTTCATCCCCTTGTGACATCTCCATTGATGATTTACAAGATGAGTATGACAGCCTTTATGATGAATTTGAAAAACTTTTTTCAAAATACAAAATATTAAAGAAAAAGGCTGCATCTATTGAGAATGATTTGGAAAAGATGAGACAAGAGTTCAATTCTGTTTTTGAGCAAAGAAATATTTTACAAATTGAGTTAGAACACTCAAAAACAGATTTTGAAGTTTTAAAATTAGAGCTAGATAATAAGTCTGATGTTGTGCAAAAATTACTTGATGAAAACATAGCTCTCAAATGTTTGAAAAATGAATCTTAAAAAAGATATGCATACCACAATAAAAATTCAGCTAATGCATTACCTAGATGCTATAATTGTGGTAAACATGATCATTTATCATATGATTATTTTAAGAAAAGAAATGTGTAGAAAATCAAAAAAATTTGGGTTCCTAAAGAATCCTATATTGCAACTAACACTCAAGGACCCATCAAAGTATGGGTACCTATAAAGAAAAATTGAAATTTTGGTTTGTAGGTTGAGCTGCACTTAAAGGAGACATGTTCAAGAGCTCAACTCAAGATGAAGCAGCCTTAATACATGGACAGTGGCTGCTCACGAAATATAACTGGAGATGAAATGTTATTTGCTCAGCTGGACAAAAGAAAGGGAGGTACCATATCCTTTGGTGATGATTCAAAAGGTAGAATTCATGGTATTGGTACGGTTGGTAAGAACTCCCAAACTCAAATTAATCATGTGTTGCTAGTAAAGGGTCTAAAGCATAACTTATTGAGTATTAGTCAATTGTGTGACAAAGGATTTAAAGTATGTTTTGATGCAAACAAGTGTGAAGTAATAGATATAGGTACAAACAAAGTCTCATTTATAGGAAATAGATTGAAAAATATGTATGTTGTCTTTCTTGAAGATCTTGAAATAAATAGTGAAATATATCTTGTTGCAAATGCTAAAAATGACAGTTGGTTATGGCATAAGAGATTAAGACATGTAAGCTTGCATACTTTGTAAAAATTGATTAGAAAAAACTTAGTTGTTGGGCTACCAGATTTAAAATTTGAAAATGAGAAAATATGTGATGCTTGCCAACTAGGAAAACAAGTTAGAGCATCCTTTAAGACTAAGAAGATAGTGTCAACATCTAGACCTCTTGAATTGTTACATATTGATCTATTTGGTCTAATAAGCACAACTAGCTTAGGAGGAAAATCTTATGGCTTTGTGATAGTTGATGACTACTCTAGATATACTTGGGTTTATTTTCTTGCTCATAGGAATGATGCTCTATTAGTTTTCACAAGTCATTGTAGGAAAGTAGAGAATGAAAACAGATTAGCCATAGTTAGCATAAGGAGTGATCATGGAGGAGAATTTGAAAATGATGAATTTAAGGAATTTTGCAACAAAAAGGGGTTGGATCACAATTTCTCTACACCTAGAACACCTCGTAAAATGGAGTTGTAGAAAGGAAAAATCGAACCTTGAAAGAAATGGCTAGGACTATGCTATGTGAGAATAACCTACCGAAATATTTTTAGGTAGAGGCAGTGAACACAGCAGCTTATATACTTAATAGAGTCTCAATAAGACCAATGATATCTAAGACACCATATGAACTTTACAAGGGTAGGAAACCAAATATTTCTCACCTTAGGAGTTTTGGTTGTAAATGTTTTGCATTGAACAATGGAAAACAACACCTATGAAAGTTTGATGCAAAAAGTGTTAGGGCAATATTTCTAGGAAATGCATTAAACTCCAAAGCTTATAGAGTTTTCAACAAAAGGACCCTAAGCATTGAAGAATCAATCCATGTAGTTTTTGATGAGTCAAATACTTTTCAAAATGAAATCCATGTTGATGATGATGATGTTGAAATCTTAGAAAAACAAATGGAAGAAATGAGCTTATAAAACAATAAGAAAAATGAAGAAAGCTCATCTAGAAGAGAAAATGAAACTCCACCTCTAGAAGATTTGCAAAGAATAGAAAATCATCATAATGACATTCCAAGAAGTTGGAGATTTGTAAGGGACCATTCACAAGGTGATATTTCTTAAGGAGTTAGAACTAGGAAAGTGTCACGACCCAAATTCCGGGCCATGACCGGCGTATGGGCCCAATGGACGTAGTCCACTAAGCCCAAGCAAGCCTAATAGTCCGACGTGTTCATCATTCCATCATAAACTACTAAGTCATTTTTCAAAACTTAGAATCAAAATAGTAATAGACATTGCCAACTCGTATTGGCATTTCTCATTTATTATATACATACATTGTCTACAACATGTATTCCAATAATGTACATTAGGTTCGCCTATACATCTCAAAAGAAGACTTGACTTCCAGCGGAAGGACTCGGATGTATGTACAGCTACTGAATGTCGAGACACCTACCAAAAGATGGACACAGG
Organism: Theobroma cacao; assembly: GCF_000208745.1. Classification (NCBI taxonomy): domain Eukaryota; kingdom Viridiplantae; phylum Streptophyta; class Magnoliopsida; order Malvales; family Malvaceae; genus Theobroma; species Theobroma cacao. The sequence continues at coordinate 23,313,209 of NC_030850.1, read as the reverse complement.
TTTACAAGGATACCTCATCCTAGTTACCGGCTGCCTCATGATCTGAAAACATGAATTTGAAATGGTGAGTATAAACCCAGTGAGTGAACAAGGAAGGGAACAAGCAACAACAAAGGAAAATTTAAAATCATGATGCACTAGTTTCAAAACAATGCAATTTATTTCTATTCTTATTGAAAACCCCTCATCAAGCCCTTAAGTGATTAATCATTTGAAAATCATGAACCCATACATAGCGAATCATTTGGAGAATGAAAGCTTCAATATTGCACAAGCAAGTCAAATACAACAACGAATCTTCGCTGCAGCGACGTTGGAATTTAGTTATTAACTGAACGAGGGTTTCTCAATTGGCCGAGGGTTTCTCACTAAACCTCCTCATTTTAAACTTAACTCTTTTAATCCTTAATGTTGGAAGTCCATACTCCCATATGGTAGCAAAGAAGTGAAAGATAGGGCAGCAATTGGACAAGATAAGAAACCAAAACAGAAAGATTTTCGCTACAGCGAGATTGAATCTCACTGTAGCAAAATTTTTACCCAGAAACAGAATGTTTCTCGCTGCAGCGAGAAGCTTCAGTGTCATTCTCGCTGCAGCGAAAATGCATCCTCGCTGCAGCGAGTTTTCGACCAGTGTACCCCTCCAAATCCGAGAGTTTCTCGCTGCAGCGAAATACAGGGCATCAATGCAAAATTTACCTTTCTCCCAAAGGAATTACTACCCTGCCAAAAGGTCCAAACCAACATGAAAACAGATAACAATTTCTCAAGGTTTAACATGTCAAGTTTCACATGCATTACAACCATAACCCATTATCCATCAATTTTCTATAACACACATATTTACATATATATATATACATATATACCCATCATCATCATCACACCATCCCATCATCATCATCACCAGCTCATGCGCACTCCCTACTCGCACATGGCT
>NC_030850.1:23298061-23311522 GCF_000208745.1 Theobroma cacao | reverse complement strand
TCTTCCAATAGCTTCCAAATCAATGGAGTGATTCTCTCTTTCTCTCTCTAGAACACCCAGCTAGTGACAGAAAGTATGAAAACAAGATATTTCAAGGTTTTTGAAGTGAGAAGATGAAATAGCACAAGGGTTTATGGAAGGGTGCACCAAAAGCATGAAAATTGGAGCTACAGAGAGAAAGTTGTGGAAGTTTGAAAATCAAGCTTCCATGGAGTTTGAAGAAACGTGAGAGAGGAGAAGGGAAGAAAAAGACAGTTGCTGGAAATTTCAAAAAGCTGCTGGAATTTCAAGATATTTATAGGCCAATTTTATCCATTCTCATAGAATTACCAAATTGCCCTTCCACCAATTAACTTATTCTCCTCCAATCTTTTATGCAATCTTTTTGCTCTTTTAACACTGGGACAATATCCATAATGGTCTAAACATGCTCAGGTTCATAAAAACTTAAAATTTTAACTCGAGGTGAAAAATGACCATTTTACCCCTATTATGAAAATTGTTGAAACTTCTAGTTTTCTTCGTGTTTTCATCAGCACACATCATTTATACTGTCCTATGCCTATTTAGGCCTTAAAATATCTTAAAACTTTCTTCTGGAAGCTTATTAGAGAAAATGATGAAACTACCCCTAGCCCATATTATTACATCCATACTTAGTTACAAGCCTATAGAAGTTGGGGTATCACAGAAAGCAACAAGAGAAGCATGTGAATTTTCAGCATTCATATCTCAAATTGAGCCTAAAAACTTTGAAGAAGCTAAAAATGAGGAAAGTTGGATAATGGCCATGAAAGAGAAACTTGACCAATTCAAAAGAAATCATGTATGGTCACTTGTACCTAGACCTTCAAATCACCCTATTGTTGGCACAAAATGGGTGTTTAGAAATAAGGTAGATGAGCAAGGAAATGTAGTTAGAAATAAAGCTAGGTTAGTAGCCCAAGGATACAACTAAGAGGAAGGAATAGACTATGATGAAACCTTTGCACCGGTTGCTAGAATTGAAGCCATAAGGTTGTTGTTAGCTTTTGCATGCTTCATGAATTTCCAATTGTTCCAAATGGATGTAAAAAGTGCATTTTTAAATGGATTCATTCAAGATTAAGTATATGTTGAACAACCACCAGGTTTTGAAGACTTTGAAAAACCAAATCATGTTTTCAAACTCCACAAAGCCTTGTATGGATTAAAACAAGCTCCTAGAGCTTGGTATGAGTGGCTTTCAAAATTTCTGGTTGAAAAAGGTTATGATAGAGGCAGCATTGATACTACATTTTTTACTAAAAGATGTTTAAATGATTTAATTGTTGTGCAAATATATGTGGATGACATTGTATTTGGTGCAACTAATGAGGTTTTATGCAAGAACTTTGCAAAAGAAATGCAGGGTGAATTTGAGATGAGCATGATGGGAGAATTGAAGTACTTTCTTGGTTTTCAAATCAAGCAAAGTGAAGAAAGAATCTCATCAACCAAGAAAAGTACACTCAAGATATGCTCAAAAAGTTCGATATGTTGAAGCTAAAACCAATCTCCACACCAATGAGTCCATTCACAAGACTTGATCTTGATGAAAAAGGAAAGAATGTAGATCAAAAGCTATATAGAGGTATGATCGGTTCACTACTTTACTTAATAGTAAGTAGACCAGATATTCAGTTTAGTGTGTGTTTGTGTGCTAGATTTCAGTCACAACCTAAAGAATCACACCTAATAGCTATTAAGAGAATTTTTAGATACCTCTTAGAAACTCAAACTCTAGGCATATGGTATTTTAGAAAATCAACCTTTAGCCTAGTTGGATATTCGGATTCTGATTTTGCAAGCAGCAAAACTGATAGGAAAAGCACTAGTGGAACATGTCAATTTATAGGTAGTATGCTACCTATAAGAAACGAATAAAATAAGAAACGAATAAAATAATATAAAAAATGTGTGTACCAAGTGATAAAGAAGTAATACTGCCTAAAGTGAATAACCAAAATTTAGAGGAAGTTTTGAAATTTTGAGCAAATAGAATAGGGCAATATTTAAAGGGGAGGCGGACAGTTTTTGGGAATTAACTGTTGACAACTTCTCATTCTCTTTCCCCTGAAACCCGAGCCTCTGAAATTGAAACCCATCTCTTCACATTTTCCTCTGAAATCGATTCAAATCCTTTCCATTTAGATAGAACCTCAATTAGAAAAATCTTTGATTCAAAATGGGAAAAACCTCACAAAGTAAAGAAATAATTGAAAAAAAGAAAGGCAAGAGACCATTGGAAGAAGGGCCTGAAGCGAAAATACTTAAGAAGAAACAGAAAATCATGTTTGCTTCAATGAAAGAGATATCGGAGAAACTGAAAGAAAAGAAGCAGAAAACAAAAAAGAACAAAGATAAGGAATCCACACTCAAGAAAGGTACCAGTTCTTCCTCTTCTAAGTTCAGAAATAGGATGCATGAACTGAGGTTCAAAAAAAATTGAGAATGCACCTATAACTTGTGGCAAATATATTGACTAGAAGAGTTTTGATGAGAACTTAGAAATATAGACAAGTTTATTCGACTATTTTAATAAACTGAAACTGAAAGGATATAGCACTTTTAAGAATAGATCTTATAGTGCAAGTCTGGTAAAAGAGTTCTATTCCAACAATGCTTTAGGAGAAAAAGAATTAGAGGATTTTGATGACTATGTCAAAAATGGACTAAATGTGTATTTGAATGGGAAAGAATTTGTTGTCATTGCTGATGATTTAGGTAACTTATTGAAAATTGAGAGTGAAGAAGGTGAGTATGAGTTTCTAGAAAAATACGTTCCCTCATCATTATGGGAAATTATCATTAAGAGAAAGGAAAACTATTCTTTAAAAAGTAATTCAAGTCTGATAATCAGCCCCCTAATTAGGATTCTACACTATTTTGTTGCAGCTAACATCCAGGGCAAAAATAGAAGTTTAAGTTACATCAGCCTTCAGGATCTTTGGCTGATGGAACATGCCTTAATGGGGTTGCTCTGAATATAGGCAGGTTCATGATAGAAAAGATGAGAGGAGCTTGCAAACTTGATAAAGTTAACTTGCCTTATGGAAATGTCATAACACCCCTTGTACAGAAAAGGGGAGTTTGGGCCAAGAGGTATGAAATAGACATGGTGAAGACCAGAGATCAAGCCATTTACTATGGTAGCTTGATCAAAATGGGATACAAGCTGGATGGTGAGAAATTCACTATAACACCCAAAGTCTCTACTATACCAGCACCAATTGAGGCATCATCCTCTCAATTCTCTAGTGAAATGATTTTTAATCTTTTAATGAGGATAGATGGTAAGCTCACTGATCAAGGAATGAGATTGCAGAAGATTGAGAAAAGGATAGGTGAATTTGAGAATGAACTGAAAAGAAAGGAGAAAGTGCCCTCAGAACCTACTACCGTAGACTCATCTGAAACTCCAAGTGTTGCACCAACACAGTAAGGTGTTGAAAGCTCAACCTTGCAAGTAGAAGGGTCTTCTGCTCATGGTGCAAGTCATGGCATTCAAGCAAAAGATTCTCATCTTGGTGTGGAGCAACCAACTAAGGCACCATCTTCTAAACACCAGAGCAAGGACAAATCTGATCAAGGGACAGAAATGACAACTTTCGAGGATGAACATGTTTATGAGAAACACTAGCCCTCCCTCCTAATAGAGAAGAGATATCCATCATGGAAATCTTTAGTCAAATAGTAAGGGAAGAACAAGCTGAGAAACAAGCTGCAATGGAAACTACCAAGGCAAAAACTAGTAAAAGGAAGTTAACTAAGAAGCAAGATGCACCTGCACCAGTTTCTAAAGGAAAAGCGATATCTGGCAAAGAGAAACAAAAAGTCACTACAGCCTCACAAGAGAAAGAAGCCACTGCACACCGCAGATAAAGAAGAAAACTATGGCCACCAAGACATCCTTTTTCAAGAGAAAAAAGTCTTCCAAGTTGGCAAAGAAATCTAGACCAATTCTAGTTTCTTCACCTTAGGATCCAATCAATGTCTTTGACAAGTCTTCACCAGAATCTTCCCCTAAAAAATCATCACCTCTACGAAGACCCTTTTCTTTTCCTCTAAATCCTTTTTATAGCATTGAATCCTCATCCTCTAACACCTCAGATGACTAGAAATACCTTGGTTTGATGCTGACAAAAAAGGGGAGTAGAATAGGATGGCAAGAACTAGGAAAGTAAGAAGAAGGACCAGGGAAGCAGGAAGTAGGAACAGAAAATAATTAAAAAAATTTTAGGGTGGAGGAACTAGGACTTTAGAGGATAGAAAGACAGTCTAGGGGCAGTTTCGAAACACTTTTTAAATTTTCTGCTATTTATGCCATGGTGGTACTTGAACACTTAAAATTCTAATCTTGTTGTTTATATGGTAGTGTGAGAAATGAATGTTGACATGTCTATGATGTTTGACTACTGAAAATTGAAGTTTGCTGATATTTTGCTATCCTTGTTATTTTAACTGCTGATGACAAAAATCTGCTGCTACATTAATATTGGGATTATATGTTGTTGACAGACTCTACTGAATTTTCTATGAAAATCTATCAACATTCATTGCTGTGAATCACCTCAAAATTATGCACATATGTATACTCTAAATGTACAATGTCATTTTTTGTATAACAAGAATAAAATTTGCTGGAATAAAGTAAACAAAAAATGTACACACTAAGGGAAAGCATATGCTTAGGGGGAGCAATCCTCATTTTATGTAGAAACTAAAATAAGTAAAAAGACACTATGCGGTTAATCAAGGAATGTTTTGTCATCATTAAAAAAGGGGAGATTGTTGGCTCCATTAGTTTTTGATGGCAATAAAACATTCCCATTCATTTGTGTCTAATGCCTTTACTTAAGTGTGCAGGAAAATTAATGTATGAAATTAATAAATCAATCCTTCAAAGTGTATATTAAAAGAAAAAGAGAGATAAAAATAATGAGACATGACTGATTAACAAGGCGGAAGCTCATTAGTTGAATAAAGAAGAATGTTGGTTGGCCAAGATTCAAATTAGAGAAATGGCGAGCTGAAGAGTTTGAGAAATAGAGACAACTTAGTCAAACAAGAATTAGTAAGTCGACTTAGTGGTTATTGCCAGAGACAGGGAGCGAAAAACAGAGACAACTTAGTCAGCTAAGATATCAGGTAGTCGACTAAGAGCATTTTGCTTGCAAGTTTGAAATCTGCACTAAAAGACAGAGTAACGGCTAGAACCTACTCCCAACTATCTCCAACGGCTAGAAAACTGTCAAACCGCCATCAGAGATGTTTCTTCAAGTATAAAAGGATCTTCCAACAGTTAGAAAAACACCTTTGAGAAGAGTTAGAGAGATTTGAACCACATAAGAGCTAAAAAACCAGCAAATCTCTCTTGTACCCTGCTGCACCTTAATGCCTACCCTTTCTACTTGTATTCTACACTCAACCTTGTACCATTAGATCAACTTGTGATCATAGGTACTTTCTTTTACTTATTTTCTTGTATTCTTAGAGTGAGAAAGTCACTCTAAGGGGTTATTCAAGCTTGGGATAGCTTGATTGTTATAGGTTGTGGTTGAGCCTTGGAAAAATCATTTTGGGTTTTAGTTTAGCCCGTGAAAAACTAGAGTAAAAGGTTTTAGTTGAGCCTTGTAAAAGCCATTGTAAAGCTTGATAAAAGCTTGTGTATTTCATCGGTTATTAGTAAATTTGTTGGGAAAATCCTTGGTTGGATAAGCAAGGTAGTGGATGTAGGTCTTGGACCGAACCACTCTAAATTACTGTGCATTGTCTATTTTGTTTTTATTTTCTTCGTGCTGAAAATTAGTTCTTCATCTTGTCAAGAGCCGATTTTTGCTATTCACCCCCCTTTAGCACATATTATTGAGAACAACAATGTTTTGAAGGACTATTAGAATGCAAGTATGGGTCAAGCAACCATAAAGGTAAAGACAAATGATGTTTTAAGTGTACTTGAGGAATCTTGAGGAAATGGGTATTGTTGTGTAATTGACATTTTAAGTGGCATATTGTGAGAAATTGTGGTTGTTATGGAAAGGATGGTTGAACTTGATAAATATCCTTAGAAAAGATTAATATTTGTGTTAAAGTCATAAACAAGTTACTGGTAATCATAATTTAAAGAATTACGCAAGCAAGGGATAAAAGTAACTTTGGCAAAAATTGTGTCAAGATAAGTTAAGTTGAATAAAGATTCGTGATTGAATGAAAAAATGAAGTATAAATGATGAACGCTAAAGATATTGAATTGGGATTGTTGCTAGGAAGTGCAACAATAAAGGTAGCGTACTGTGGTGGTGTGTCGGGGGAAATAACGAGTGATTGGCAAGCAAGAATAGCTAGATATGCCTCCGAACAAATAACGATGTAATATCCTGCTATCGTAAGGTGAGTGAACTTGCATTTCAAAATGTTTTGGGAAGTGCCTATATGTTTAAATAAATCATTTGAAAGTTTTCATTTGTTTTTGTTTTAAAAAAAATATACTTGAGGAACAAGCCCTTGATGAAATGTTTCTATCTTGTGAAATGTGCAATATGAATAGTTCATGCGTTATCACATTACATTGATATGTATACTATGCTTTGGATGCTTCTTTTGTGTGATAATAATGACCCAGCTATGTGCGGTGTGGGAGTGCACATGAGCTGATGATGACCTAGTTATGTGCGGTGTGGGAGTGCACATGAGCTGATGATGACCTAGCTATGTGTGGTGTGGGAGTGCACATGAGCTGATGATGACCCGTCTATATACGAGTAGGAAGTGCACATGAGCTGATGATGACCCAACTATGTGCGGTGTGGGAGTGCACATGAGTTGATGATGACCCGGCTATGTGTGAGTAAAGAGTGCACATGAGCTGAGTGTGGCGGGATGATATGCATGATGATGTATGTATATATATGTTATAGAAAGTTTATGAAAATTTTTGTGTATGTGTTGTATGTTGGCATTGTTAATTGCTCCCAAATTACTTTTCATTTCAGCAAGAAAATGGCTTTTTGATGTAACAAGACCCCTTCAACTAAATTGCTATGTTTCTCATCGCAAAGAGATTCATTTTGCTGCAGCAAGAAACTCTCGGGTAGGCAACCTTAATCCATACTCTGAATTTTGATGTAGCAAGAATGAATCTTGTCGCAACGAGAAACTCTCGGATTTGGTTCAAAAACCTGTGCTCTGAATTTCGCTGCAGCAAGAATGCCTCTTCGCTGCAGTGAGAATCCTTCGAGCATGTTTACCTTGTTTATATCCTGGTATAGTTTTCACTCATTTATCTTCATGGTTGATCTTGGGTTTTTCAACACTAAGAGATGACTAATCAAAGTTTTGAAATAAGGGGTTGTAGCAAGAAATTAAGTTAAAGTGCATGATTTTAGCAAAACTACATCATGATTTTAAAACTTTTTGTATCATAAGCTTGTTCCCTTCTTATGTTCACTCACTAGGTTTATACTCATATTTTTAAACTTCATGTTTTCAGATTCGGAGGCAATTGAGACCTAGATTGAGTGTCCACATATGCTCGTCTTCTTGGTAGATACTATGGCATCTCAGTAGCAGTACTTTCACTTAAAGTCACTTCGCTGACAGTTGAGAGTCTTTTGTTTGTATACACGTATATGTAATGTAAACTACTAGGAGTCATGTTATATATGAAGTATGTATATGTTGGATTGATGATGATGCCCTTATGAGATGGCAATGAATGATAGTACTTTGAGATAATACAAATATGAATATTCGGTTGCTATAAAATATTATTGAAACATTCATCGTTGAGAATTACAACACATGGTTTAAAAGATGATGGATGGAATGAGGAGCAAGATCTCATAAAGAGGCTTGCATGGTCCTAGTGGGCTATGCCCATTGGGCCCATGCGCAGGTCATAGTCTGGGATTTGGGCTGTGACAAAGGTGGTATTAGAGCCCTAGGTTTAGTTGGGTCTTAGGAATCCTTGTGTCAGTCAGTGGAGTTGTCAGAGTTAATGTAGAGTCTTGTTTATGGTTTGTGACTGCATAACAAGTCATAGACAGGAGGCTATATGAACTTCTATTCTTAGTACCCTACCCTTTTCACTAACATTACATAAAGGTCATAAGTAGTCCCATTGTCCAGGTTTGAGATGCCACCCAAGACACGAGCTGTTGTTGGAAAGATTTTAAGCAAATGCTCCCAATGAAAGGTTAATGTAATGATATATCCCTCCGACTAAGGATGGAGGAAGGTGGAGCTAGACTAATAGGTCCATAATAATTTATTCATTTGGTGGAGTTATAATTTGAACCTATGGTTGTCAATGGGAAGAAAATTAGGGGACTATGGATTGTATTTAAGGTCAATATAAATGAGCACATGTGATAATGATAGTAAGGAGAACGTATGATAATGGTAATGAGAGCCATACCTTGATTGGAATGAATAGTGATTGTTGTGACCCACTTGAGGTTTATAAATCTAAGTATTGAGGAAGGTCTAAACCAATGTTTATGTGCACGAAGGTAAGTGCACTATGTTAATTGAGCTTGACATGCCCCTATAAAAAGGGTGTGGGCTTTTGAAATATTTTATAAGCATATAAGTGTCGAATATGTGTATAGCAGCTCAAATGGAGCTAGTTTTGATTTCAATTAAGTGATTGCGAAATCCCAAGGTTTGATTTGAATTATTATGCGTTATACTTATAATTACATGAATTAGCCAAGGGTGAAAAATCAATGATTATTATGATTGATACGTTGTCATCAACTGAAAGGTTAGTAAACGAATTTGCCTTAAGGAGGAGCTTGAACTTTGTTACGCTTAACGTGAAGCCAAAGGATTAAAGGACTAGTTGTGGATTTGATAGCTTAAAGTTAAATGACTGAGAAACTAGTCTAAATGCCATATGGAGTTCTATATTTGAGTTTGATATACGAATTGCTTTAACGATCAATTTAAAGGTTTATTGGGTTTAGTATGCAATCTATGATAAAGATGATCAGTTTTGAATGTGATCTTCCCAGAGGTAAAGGATTTGGGAAATATCAATTTTTGGATAAGTTCTAAGAGGGAGCTTCTGCATCCTAAGCTTAGGAAATTTTGATCTTATGACCGTAAAGGCGAGATGCAACAATTGAGTGAAATGGCCATCTTATGAATGTAATTGATTAAGGATTGGTGAGTAAAGTTAAGATCTTAACATTAAGTGGTGTACAACTTGATGTTTATGTATTTAAGAGTTATTTGGAAACAATTGTCTAGCCAAGTTGCATTAAAATGTTATGGTAAAGATATATGAATGTTGGTAGTGAAATATGCCCAAGGACGATTTTGGCATACCGCAAAAGGTGAAATAGGTATGTTGAAATCAATGTTCCAATTGTGTACTTGTGATAGAAAGTTAGATTTGCTAATTGTGATATAGACTCAGAGGGAAGCCACACGGTTGAGAATGATTAGTGTCGTAGCCTTAAAGGTGGCAGAATCCATTTAATAAAGTAAATTCCAGCAGCTGCAACGTCACAGCGCTGACTGCCCAACACTATCACGTTAAGAACACCTTATAGCTAGAAGGCACGAGCAAATTGTGAGTGGCATGAAGATGAAACTCACAAGTTGAAGTATGGTTATGGGTCTTGATGTTGAGCTTTATTAATTGGAGTTTTAAGAGCGTTGGGAAAGTGTTTATATGAGTGAATTGAAAAGTTTCTTTATTGCCTTATATATTGGCATGTGAGTAAAATAAAAGTTAAAGACTTCTTGAGATGGCTACATTGAGATAAATTACCACGTGAAGCATTAAGATGAATAATATGTTGACTAAAGTCCAACCCTAAGAAATAAAGAGGACAAGAGATTAAGCCTTGTTAAAGGCTAAGGAAAGTGAGTGAAGAGTTAGATGAATATATGAGATATGGATAAGGGAGGTCAATACCAAGTGATGAAAGTGTGAATGAAGGATTACAATGGTGGTATAGCAAATGAGTTTATCTAGAATATCGTTATGAGAATTTGCAATTCTTGTCTTGACTCAATTAAATGAAAAGGGTTAGTAACAACACAAGGCCAATTGTGTGGCACACTAGAAACCTATGAAGATAAATTGGGGATTGAATAGACGAATATGTATTTATATATCTTGAAGAATAAGTTCATGTCTATAGAACGATATGCTCAGGATGGTAAAGAGCAAATAAGAGACTAAGTGTTTCAAGAATGCACAAACATCTTTGAGAAGGAATTACCAATCATACACGACAAGTATAAAATGTGGGATTTTTGAAACTTGCTGAGGAGCCTAATGGCTAAGTCATGGGTTAAGTGATCACATGTGGTGAGACATAAGTTTAAGATAAGTATCCCTAAGAAAATACTCAAGAGGAGTTCTGCTATGGATCTTGTGAAAGTAAGCAATAAGTTATGTGATTATAAAGGGGAAGTCGTAAGCTGAAAGTGATATTCGTATTGACATTGAAAAGTACTTAAGGAGGACCTTGTTTCAAGTCTTGTAGTTTCAAGTACAAACTGCAGATTGGTCCAAAGAGAATGATGTCACATTAGTATGGAAGAATAGAACAAAGGATGATTGAAGAGTATCTAGATAATGAAGTCTAATAATGAAAACTTCATAGTGTAGTATGGAAATTGGAATTCGGAAATACTTGAGGCATGCACGATTCGAATGAGTCTAAGTTTTAAGTGACTCATTAAAGTCGAAATGCAACAAGGATATAATATATATGTTAGAGGTATGAAGAATAATTGAGAAATAAGGATGACTTTTAGGGATTGTGGTATTGCGTAAGATGCAATGATCCAATCAAGATAAACCTTTGAAAGATCAATGAGATTATAAAGCATATACGGATACTGGATTGCAATTTAATGAAAATGACATTTAGCCAGTGAGATGTGATTAATGACATTATGATGCAAGGATATATATAGTAAAATGATACTTAAACATATAATTGGAAATGATAAGAAAGGAGTATAGGCATGTAAATGATGTGAAGTTATGCATAAGCATAATGAGAATTCATATGGATTACATAAAGGATAACTTATGGTAAACGCAAGTGGAATGGTGATTTAAACATATAAAAAGGTAATCTGAAATTGATTATACCTAGTGATCGTACATTAGACATGAGAATGTTGACATTTAAATGTGCGTGTATATACACATGTGTGGGGTTGATGATATGCCCAACTAAAGTGAAGAATTGTTCTTAGTGGTTCGAGATTTGAACTCAATACATTTGATGAGTTGTATAAATGGTACAACGATAAGAAATCCTATCAGAAGTTGAGCTATGTTGACATAAGAAAATTTGGGAAATAGTCAAGGAAATGATATCAAGGAAATGTAATCTATAGCGTGGTTAAGTCATACAAGATGGACTAATATGATTAAGAAGATTGAAGCTGCATAAATGTAAGGTAAACATGAAGTGTGTGGGAATAATTGAAGCCATTAACCTCCCCCAACGTTGAGGATACGTACACGAATGGATATGGCATGTTTATAAGCTACATAATAGTGTAGGGGGTAAGAGGAATGAAAGAATGTCGAGAAGTTTGATAAGGAAGGAAGTAATAAGATGGTGATTAGGTATACGTAAGCAAGTATAAACCATGATCGAAATCGGTATGATTAAGATGGAGTTTTGGCTCAAATTTAATAAAAGATGATAACAGACATAAGTGAGATATTCTAGTCGAATTAGAGGTAAACAAGGTGAATGAATGACTAGAGGTTTGACAAGAATAGAAATAAAGATATGTTTGAGCTTAGTGATGGAATTAAAGGCATACTTGGGATCTTAATGATAAGAAAGAACAATAGTGAAAGGTACCTGGTTCTAACTCACAGAGAATAATAGATATAAGTTATGTACCTTAACCTTGTAAAGTGCTCTAGTCGAATGGAAGGTAGCGAAGTGCGTAAATCAAAATTCCCTACGAAGAAGGAAATGGAATATGATCACTGAGTGAGATTAACAACTCAACGTTGAGGAGAATTTGAAGACAAATTCTATTTAAGTGGGGGAGACTTTAATACCCCGTACTTTGACATGGTGGTTAATGAAGCTTGTTGAATGCCAAATGAGGTTAATTATAATGTTTAAAGGTGAGGAAAGGTGAAAATAGTATTTTAAGAAAAAATATTTCGCATGCGAGGGAATAATAATAAAATAATAATATTTTTATCGAGGAAGAATTTACGAGATAAAAAGTGATTTGGAAGTGAATTGAGGCACAATAAGGTATTTTGGGTACCAAGGAGATAAATGAAAAATTTTGAAATAAAATAATATTAAAATATTAATATTTTATTCAATGTCAAAATTTTTCATGAAGAAGGAGTATACAGTTAATCTAAGTGGGGGAGAGGAAGAACGAGGATATTTCAGAGAAAAATGAAGCTAGTGGGGCCCACGTGTTATTAAATAAAACTAACGCGAGAAAAAATATATATTTTAAATATTATGAAGACACCACGTTGGAGTACAAGCTTTATATTTCTTTTGTACATGTGTAAAAGAAGATAATAGAAGGAAATTGGAGTTAAAAAAGTGTTGGGAGGACTAAATTAAAAGGGAAGAAACTTGGAGGGTAAACGGTAATTTTACATAAAGTTTGGTCAAAGCTTCCGAAGGAAGCTTTGACTCTCATCTTTATCAGCCATGACCGTCCTTATCTCCTCTAGCAAGATATTTTCTTCTTCTTCTTGAAGCTTCTAATGCCATTTTCATTTCAAGTTCATGAAATCAAATTTTGTCATGTGATTTCCCTTATTTCTTTTCATTTCCTTTTTTTTCTTACTTCTTTTTTCTCCAAACTTCTTGGGCACTAAACTTGCAGCTTCTAACCCTAGTTTTCAGTACATCTAAACTCTAGGAGAAGAAGAAAGAAAAAGAAAGAAAGGAAGAAAAGCTTGGTTTTGTAATTCAAGCAAGCTAAGGTAAGGATTTTTGTGTTTTAAGCTCATGGTTGGTTAAATCTTTGGAGAAATAATGTGTGAATCATTTTGGCAGCTTGATGATTAATGTTTTGAAGGAATATTGAAGTGCCAGTACGGGTCAAGCAACCATAAAGGTAAAGACAAATGAAGTTTTAAGTGTAGTTGAGGAATCTTGAGGAAATGGGTATTGTTGTGTAGTTAACATTTTAAGTGGCATTGTCAAGCCCAGCTCGACAATATGTTTATTATGTCATTCTTACATAAGAATGCATGTTTGCTTACTTGGGTACTTCGAAAATCGTTAAAGGACAGTATTGTACCAAATGGTACAATTAAGTTAAATTAAGTCTCGAACTAGTCCAAATAGAGATTTTAAGATGAAATTAAGAATTTTAAAACCTCAGAATGACTTAAAATGGTGATTCGAAGTTCGAGGACCGATTTGGAGTCAAATTGGAATTTTCATGACCTAGGGGCAAAAT
>NC_030850.1:23282568-23297550 GCF_000208745.1 Theobroma cacao | reverse complement strand
AGGTTTTGATGCTTGATTTGGTTAGATTTCAATGTATTTTAGTGTTTTTAGTTGATTGGTGATGTGTAGCATGAAAATCAAGCAAGAAAAATTCATGTTCTTCCATCACCCATCATTGGCCGAATTCTCCATGTGGAATATTGAGGATGATTTTGATTTTATTTCAAGTGATTTGGTTAGGAATTAGTGATTTATGATGTGAGAATCAAGTAGGAAAAATTATAGTGTTGATGCACCAACCATGGCCGAATTTTCCAAGAAAAAATGTGAGGATGATTTTACCATATTTCAAGTTATTTAACTTGTGTTTGATGGTTTAGAGAATTGGAAGAAAAATGGAGTTAAATTGGATTTAAATTGGACATATTGGCCAATTAATCGGGTAATAGATTGAATTAGGCCAATACCATTTTATTTAGGTACACAATTGAATTTGTGTAGAACACCGTGTTTAGACGATAATCCAAACAATTTACATCCCATTTCATGCATTAGTATAGAGCCTGAATTAGTTTTATAACAATTTAGCACAAATGTAGTAAATGGCTTATTGTGCATTATGTCTAGGTGATGAGCATTTTGGCAAAAGTAAAGAGATAGTACCTGAGGATCAAGAATCGGAGTACTCGGAATTCGACTCCTAAAATAGTGAGTAACCTTACTATCGTCTTAATTATCTAAAGTGGTTTTATCTGATTTTGTGATTTTATGGAAAATGAGTTTAATTGGTAAATCTTTATGTTTTATAAGCAAAATGAGATTAAATGAAAATGATTTTATAAAATTGTCTTGAGATTGAATGATGGTTTTGAAAATAGAGTAATTGGAGACTGTTTTCATGTGTTGTAAATTCATGGTTTGAATAGAATGGCTTATGACAATATTTGCATGAATGGCTAAATTGGTAAATGTGCTGAAAATATATGAACTGTGTATTTAGCCTCGAGAGGCTGGATTGTGATATAATTGCCATGTCATGTGGTTGAGATTTTATTGAATTGGTGGGTTTAGCTTGCTGCAGTGGGCGGGTTCCATGGACCAGCCTATTAGAGGGGCACGATAACCCTATTATATTCTTACCTCGATCGGAGAGGCGTGTAAGGTAACTCCTGAGGTACACTTTTAGAGTTTACTTCACGCCAAACCACCACGTGAGGGTGAACTCAGCCAACGCCAAGGAACGACTATGTTTTCAAAATAAAAATATGTTTATGTGTATTTGAAATTTTTAACAGCCTTGACGGACTCGGTTGGGATAGCCCTCGGCCAAGGTATCCCTGATAACTGAGAATAAGAATGATTTTGGCACAAGCCAAAGCTTTTAAAAACTTCATAAGCCATGTTGATTACTCGATTTATATGAATTGATTTTATTTATTTGAAAGGTGATGAATTACAGTATGATAAATTATTTTATCTGTCTCCATTTACTCAAATTTAGATATTTTAGATGGTATTTGTTTACTCACTGGATTATATAATTTCACCACCCTCCTTTCCAGCCCTTTCAGGCTCAGGATAGTCGGTAGATAGCTCACTTTGTTGAAGGCTACAGTTGGACTTACATCCTCAAAAACTATAGGTTTACTACTTTTAATACTTTTAGTCGTTCGTGGGCCCACATGTCACTGTAAATTAAATTTTATACTTTGGTTATCTGTATTACAGTATGTATGAATTTATTGAGCTTTATGCTATAAAAATTATTTACCGGTAACTCTATAAATATTGTTTTATAAGAAAATAGAATATTTTATTGAATATTTCTATTATATTCAAATAGTTATAATTTCAATTTAAATGAATGTTTTAGATATCTAAACTTATTTTTATTATGAAATATGTGTTTTCCACTCACATACTACATTTTTAGCTGGTTTCGAAATTTTTGAGAAAATGACCAAAATACCCCTGTGAGAAAAAAATTATTTTTCTATTGTTTTGAGTTGAAAATAGTTTATAATCTCTCAAAACATGATACTTAACAATTGTTGCTCACAGGGGAGGTGCGAAAATCGATATTAAAGCCTTGTGAGGTTCCGGTTGGCATTCCGGGCAAAGAATGTCTATCAGGACATCACGACGATTGTCACGAGCTCGAGGGGAGTACCAGGTCGTGACAGGAATATTGTGAGAAATTGTGGTTGTTGTGGAAAGGATGGTTGAACTTGATAAATACCCTTAGAAAAGATTAATATATGTGTTAGAGTCATAAACAAATTGCCAGTAATCATAATTTAAAGAATTACGCAAGCAAGGGATAAAAGCAACTTTGGAAAAAATTGTGTCAAGATAAGTTAAGTTGAATAAGGATTCATGATTGAATGAAAAAGGGAAGTATAAATGATGAACGCTAAAGATATTGAATTGGGATTGTTGCTAGGAAGTGTAACAGTAAAGGTAGAGTATTGTGGTGGTGTGCCGGGGGAAATAACGAGCGACTGGCATGTAGGAATAGCTAGATATGCCTCCGAAAAAATAGCGATATAATATCCAACTATCATAAGGTGAGTGAACTTGCATTTCAAAATGTTTTGGGAAGTGCCTATATGTTTAAATAAATCATTTGAAAGTTTCATTTGTTTTTGCTTTTTTAAAAAATATACTTGGGGAACAAGCCCTTGATGAAATGTTTCTATCTTGTGAAATATGCAATATGAATAGTTCATGCGTTATCACATTATATTGATATGTATATTATGCTTTGGATGCTCCTTTTGTGTGATAATAATGACCCAGCTATGTGCAGTGTGGGAGTGCATATGGGCTGATGATGACCCGGCTGTGTGCGATGTGGGAGTACACATGAGTTGATGATGACCCGGCTATGTGCGAATAGGGAGTGCACATGAGCTGATGATGACCCAACTATGTGAGGTGTGGGAGTGCACATGAGCTGATGATGACCCAGCTATGTGCGAATAGGGAGTGCACATGAGTTGAGTGTGGTGGGATGGTATGCATGATGATGTATGTATATATATATATATGTTATAGAAAGTTTATGAAAATATTTGTGTATGTTTTGTATGTTGGCATTGTTAATTGCTCCCAAATTGTTTTTCATTTCAGCAAGAAATGGCTTTTTGATGTAACAAGACCCCTTCAACTAAATTGTTTTATTTCTCACCGCAGCGAGATTTATTTTGCTATAGCGAGAAACTCTCGGGTAGGCAGTCTTAATCCATGCTTTAAATTTCGCTACAACGAGAATGAATCTTGCTGCAATGAGAAACTCTCGGGTTTGGTTCAGAAACTTGTGCTCTTAATTTCACTGTAGCAAGAATGCCTCTTTGCTGCAGCGAGAATCCTTCGGTCATGTTTACCTTGTTTATATCCTGCTCTAGTTTTCACTCAGTTATCTTCATGGTTGATCTTGGGTTTTTCAACACTAAGAGATGAATAATCAAATTTTTGAAATAAGGGGTTTTAACAAGAAATTAAGTTAAAGTGCATGGTTTTAGCAAAACTACATCATGATTTTAAAACTTTCCATATCATAAGCTTGTTCCCCTCTTATGTTCTCTCACTGGGTTTATACTCATGTTTTTAAACTTCATGTTTTCAAATTTGAAGGCAGTGGGGACCTAGATTGAGTGTCCACGTATGTTCGTCTTCTTGATAGGTACTATGGCATCTCAGTAACGATACCTTCACTTAAAGTCACTCCGTTGACGGTTGAGAGTCTTTTGTCTGTGTGCACGTATATGTAATGTAAACTACTATGAGTCATGTTATAAATGAAGTATGTATATGTTGGATTGATGATGATGCCCTTATGAGATGGCAATGAATGACAGTACTTTGAGATAATACAAATATGAATATTTGGTTGTTATAAAATATTACTGAAACATTCATCGTTGAGAATTACAACATATGGTTTAAAAGATGATGGATGGATGAGGAACAGTATCTCATAAAGAGGCTTGCTTAGGCCTAGTGGGCTATGCCCATTGAGCCCATGTCCCGGTCATGGCCCGAGATTTAGGCTGTGACAAAGGGCATATTCATATATAGGTTAAATATTGTTGAAAATGTTAAATTTGATGCTTATTATGCTTAAACATTGTTTAAATGCTTATTGTACATTTTATAAGTCATATTCACGCATCATGATGAAAATTGAACATGTTTGAGCATATTAGAGATATGATTCTTTAAATGAGCATTTTAACTTTTTAACACTTGTGAACAATGAGCAATCAAAGTCAAAATTTGAGTTCACATGTTTTTCTTGAAGAATCTTTGATCATACATGTCCAAAGTGATGTTCTAAACATGGTTTAAATGAAATTCTAAATTATTCTCACACAAATCCATGTTTTGATATCATTGTACCTTGGAACATTGCGTGTTTCTGCATTTTTTTTCTAGCTCTTCAATGTGCAAGGCTCAAGCATAGTCAACTCCTAAGCATAGCTAGTCGACTACTGGAGAACAAAATACAAACAATGTTGTTGGAATAACAAAAAGTTGACCCCCAGGGATATGTAGTCGACTCTTGAGTGCTTTAAAGCCCCAATGGATAAGTTTTGAGTTCTAAAATGTCTTCTTACTTCACTTCTTGTCCCTTGCAATATTTTCCTCCATGAATTTCTTTTTGCAAAGATGATTCTTGGCTTTTAAAAACATGCATTATGAATATTCTCATGATCATTTGGTGCAAACACAAGTTCTTGAAATTGTAAAACTTGTTGAAAAATGGGAATACTTTCATGAATGCTTGAATTTGGTTATTCCAAACATGGCACTTACACTAATCTTATAAATTCTCATGTGTTTACAGTGACAAAGATTGAAATATGAGAAATTGTTCATAAATGCTTTAATTTCTTGAATTTATTATTTCTTATATGCTTACATTGAAAAATCATTTCTTGAGAATTGTAATGTTCAAATGCGTAGTCTAGCAACAATTCTTGAAATACACTTTATGTTTGTGCTTAAATGAATGTTTCAAGATTGATTTCTCGATTATGCATATGAATTTCATTAGGATGAACTCATTAAACTAAATGAAAGATATTTTTGGTTCATTTATTATTTTGGTCAAGTCATATGCTTACATAACATTTAATCTTGCTTGACCTTAATGATTTAAATCTAAAACTTGACTTGAGCTATGCATTTGAATCTGAATTTAAATTGTCAAGTTTGATCATGGCATATATTGTGAGTTGACATAGTTGAAATTTATTTTGAATATGCAATTAATTGTTAACTATGTCTTCATTGAACCTTAATTCTTACATGATCTAAAGATTCTATGTGCATCAAACTTTAACTTATAGGTTACCGTGATTAACTCGACATATCAAATGAAATATGGCCTATAGCTTAAGTTAGCAATGAATGCCTAATATGCTTTGATTAAATATCTCTTTCTTGAATCTTAACAATTGGAATTCATTGATGATTGAATGTTCACTTTGAACATATTCATGAGTTGAGTGCTTTATTTTTCAATATTCTATAACAATTGATATCACTCATGAATCTTGAATTATTGAGTAATAGCATGTACCTTGAACTTCAATGGTTGCATACTTTTGAATAGTTATACATCTATATTGAATTTATGCTTGCATTTTGATAAACAAAATTGGAATCATGATTAATGAAGATAGCCATTTTATTTCTTGTAATCATGCTTGTGCTTACTTGATCATAACTCTCATACATGATTGCAATAAATGCAAAATGCTTCGGTAATACTTCGTTAATAATGATATTATCTTGATGTGAAAATTCTCTTTGAATTGCTAGTATCATACATGATTTGGAGAATATTTATTGGGATGCTTGCTAAATGAATAAAGTTGATGATTAAAAGTGATAAATGATGATTTGTTTTAATATGGAATTTTTCCTTGAGTTGCCATTTTCATATCAATTGGAGAATTCTTTGAAAACTGCTTGGTTGATATTGCTTGGTAATGCTACATGATGCTTAGTAATATTTGAGAACGGTACTTGATGATTAATGATACCTTGGACATGCAAAGAAACTACTTTATAAATATCTTGAAAAATATGAGTATTTGATGCAGATGTTGAACATCTATTTAAATGCTCATACTCTTTCAGTTTCATGAATACTTGAGTACTAAGGAAATAAATTAATATCCATTTGAATGCTCATTTATTCTAGCGTCATAAGTTCTCTCCTAATATTTGATCTATTAAGGATCTCTAACAATTTGTGTTCAGTTTATGATTTCTTAAGGGGGAGTCAATCATTTTCATTGATATCATAAGCAATTAAGATCTTCAACAATAAGGTTTGGTGAAAATTCAACATTGGTGTTCTTCGCTACCAATAACATCTTTCTAAACACCAAAATTGATATTGTGCCTTATATTGCTTATCACTTAAACTTGAATGTTGAAATGCATAGTTGGTATCAAGCCTTAAGTTCTCTTAATTAGTATCTAGCTTTACAATTAGCATCAAGCTTTATAAATGTCTCTTCTTACTTGAGTTTTAAATTGATCATATCTTTCTTATATGTTTTGAACCTCGAAGTTGATACGCTTGGAATGCTTAATGATAAAAGAAGTCTTTACTAGTGCTTGACCAATTGATATAATGAGCTTTAAAATGATTCCATCTCCCATAATTGATATGATGCTTTTACAAAAAATGAGATTTTATTTATATCTATCAATTGGTATATTGAGCTTTAACACTTGGTATTGGAGTTGAAATATGGCTTACGTGCTTATTGAGCGTCTTTATATGATTATCTTTCTTGAACTTCATAATTGTTATGTCCACATTTCGCTTATAGATATATATACATGTGGCATTCTTATTGATGATTCTCTTGATGAATTAATACCTGAATGTGTTTAATGGCTATATTTCTTAATAACTTGGTTGAGGATATTAAGTGCATATATATGATGACTTGGTGGCTTGATGGTTACATATTCATGGTCTTAATGCTTATATTCTATGATTTTTGCTAACCATTATTGCTTGAGCTTAAGTATTTAATGCTCACACTTTTTAACCTTTTTGATCTAGCGAAAAGAGGAAGAAGGTTTATGAGCAAATTTAATTTTATACATATGTTGAGGGAGAGAAATTAAAATCATTTCAAATGCAAATTATGCTCATAGTTTTGTCATATCAAAAAAAGGGAGATTATTAGCTTTAAAATTATTATAGTTTTGATTGTGACAAATGATCAAATTTTTTTGAACATTATTTGAGTGATCCTTGACAAGTTCTTGAAATGATTTAACTCCTATACATTTGTTCTTATATAGTTACAAGCTTGACTTTTTAAGTTATTGAACTATATCTATAAGCTTGTATGACTTAGGTGTATGAGTGCTTATGATTCCCATTCATTAAAGTACGATTTAAAGATTAAAGGAAAATCTAGATGCACTCATTAAAAGAGAGTTTTGGATATCTTTTTTAATGATGACAAAAAATGAGAGAACGGAGATTCAGTTAAATGGAGTTTGATAGGTCTTTATGTTTAATTTATGTGTGTGATGCTTAGTTATGGTTTTGTTGAATATGATGTGCTAGTTATTATGGACATTCAATATATCTTGCTTAGCTATTGTGGATATTGTATATCTTGTTTAAAAACCATAAATAATATAAATATTTTATTACAGATCTTTAAAGAAAACTAGATCCATTAACTAAGAGGGAGCAATCCTCATTATGCATAAAGATTTGAAGCATTTATATTGAACATAAACATTGCACTCTTAATCTAGGAGTGTTTTGTCATCATTAAAAATAAGAGGGAAGGAATGTTGACTCCATGTGTTTTTAATAATAAAAAAACATTCCCATTCATTGGTGTCTAATTATATTATTTAAATGTGCAAGAGAAAATTTAAATTCATTAATATATTTGGTATTTGAAAGCAAGTTAAGATGCCTATTCAGTTGCAAGATAGGTTAATTGGTTAAACAAACAAAGAAGAAAGAGCTTTAATGAAAACAGATTAATCTTAATTGATTAACAAAAATACTTAATCAATTAAAGCAATACTGGGCATTACACTAAGAACGAACAAAAAGGTCTTAACCGGTTAACACAAGGTTTAATCAGTTAAGCGGGTGCTGGATGCAAAACAAAAACCTTTTAATCAGTTAAAGAAAAAGAGTTAACTGGTTAAAGGTTAAAGTTAAAGTTTCAAGATGTGCCAAAATTCAAATTCAAAATATTGATGATCGTCTAAGGTGCCAAACCAAGAGATTTAAAGTTGAAGAATTCTTAATTGGTTGGAACCCCTTTTAATCAGTTAAAGATGAATGGAGAAAAGCTTCAATTAGTTAAAGGGAGCATTAATCGGTTGAAAGGATGCTAGCCAAAAATAGTGCTTGAAAACAAAAAGTTATTCATCAGTTCAAGTTACTGTTAATTGGTTAACATAGAGAAGCAATGTGCAAGTTAAAGAAGGCTTTATCGATTAGAACTTGCCTTTAACCAGCAAATGAAGGACTATCTGTACATTTGAACTTAAGCACAAAAGGACAAAATAATGACCAAAAGTGGCTAGTTTCTGTCTCAAACGGCTAGAAGTGATTTTTCAAATATTTAAAACCTCTCCAACAGTAAAAAAAAATGATATAAAAAAGCCATCAAAAGTGATTTTGAGCTTGGAAAATGAAAAACCTTCTCTTTACACTTGTATTTCACTCTCATCTTTTGAAAAAGTATTTGAGCTTAACATTGTACATCTTAGATCAGCTAGGTGATCAATTGTAATACCCCGCACCCTTGTTGGACACAAATAAAACCTTATTGATCAAACGAATGATTGTTTGATGTGAATTGGCGTGTTAAAGAGCGACAAAGGATGAAAAGAACGTTCAAGAATAAAACGCTTAGTGTGTGCAGAAACAATAATTAAATAATAATATTTTCGTTGGAGAGGAATTAGTAAGCTAAAGGATGATTCGGAAGTAAACCGAGATGTAATGATGTGTTTCGGGATCAAAAAAGGCAAGTGAAAATTTTTGAAATAAAATAATATTTTATTTCATAAAATAATATTAAAATATTAATATTTTATATGTTGTCGGAATTAGTCATGAAAAATGAAATATGACTAATTTAAGTGGGGGAGAAGAAGTAAAGAAGAATTTTGAAGGAAAACGACGATAATTGTGTCAGCGTGATTTTATTAAATTGAGCTAACACGGGTAAGTAAATATTTAAATATTATGATGACACGTGTTGAAATGTGATCTCGATATTTGGATTATACACGTGTAAGAAAAGAAAGATAGAAGGAAATTAGAATTTTTACACGTGTCGGAAGAATTAATTTTAAAATATGAAAATTTGAGGGAGGCATGTTAAATAAAATGAAGTTAAGGCATAATATGTAAATTTTATTGTTTTGAAGAAATAAAAATAAAATGAAAATAAAATGGATGATAAAATAATAAAGAAAAGATGTTGAAAAGTCAAACAATATTTTTATATGTANATGTAGAAATGATGGTGGGGCCGGCCATGTGAGATGAAAGAAATGAAAAAGAGATAAAAGAGAAAAAAGAGAGGAAGTCGGTTTAGAGTGGGATAAGAGAAATAAAGGAAAGAAAGAACCGTGGGAGAGGAAGAGAAAAGATAATGGTTTTGCTGCACTTTGAGAAAGGAAAAAGAGAGCTTTTGCTACAATTTTTGGAGGAAGAAGAAAGCTGAAAATTTGTGAGGTAAGAAGCTGATTTTTGCTGCACTTTGAGAGAGAAAATTCGATGTTTTTTAGAGGGATTTTGGTGCTGAAAATTCAAGGTTTTTGCTGCTGAATTTTGAGGTTATGTTGCTGGAAATTTTTAAAGGTTCTTGCTACCATTGAAGGACAACTTTGGTTGCTGAAAATTTGAGCTGTTTGCTGCCAATTTGTGCAGAAAAATTGGAGCTGTTTACTGGTAGTTTGTGCAAGAAATTTGGACAGCTTTGTGCTACCAAAATTGAGAAGTTTTGTTGCTGGAAATTTGAGCTGAAAATCTGCTGATTGTAAAGCAAAAAATGGCAGCAAAAAGGGTGAGAAAATGAGGCTTTTGGTGACCGATTTTGAGAGGAAAGGAAGAGAGGAAGCCACGGTGGTGAAGAGAGGAAGCCATGGTGGTGAAGGGAGTGACGGGCTAGAAAAAAAAAGAAGAAGAAACGTGGAAGAGAGAAAAAGAAAGAAAAAGAAATAGAAAATAAAAATAAATGGGCTTAACCCAAATAGGAAAAATGGAGAAGCCCATGAAGAAAGCCCAATGGTAAGTTAATGTTATATTTTAAGGTTTATAGGTAGTTTAATATTGTGCATGTTTTGGATGAAAAATATGCAAGTTGCTTAAAGAATTTTTAATTAAGTTGCTACCCATACAAATGTGTGATTAAGTATACTGAGTTCGAATTGTTGCTAGGAAAGTTTGTCGTGGAGGCGTGCTAAACGAAGTATGTGACCGACAAATAGGAATAACTATATACGCGTACGAATCAATAGTGAAGTAATATCCCACTATTATGAGGTGAGTAGGGGGTTTCAATTTTAAAAATAACATATATATATACATTTACGTATATTTTACTTGAAGTGCAAAATTTATGGAAAGCATGCGTTGATAGAATTTTAAGGAATTATGCGTGTAAGTTATTTTTAGAAATCATTTGGAATATATATATACATTATACGTAAAGTGTTTTAAACCGGGAAACAAGCTTTTTGAAAAGATTTACATCAAAGGAAATTGTGCCTTATTGTTTGTGTGATGTGCATTCATGAAATTTATTACATATTCACCATGCTATTTTGATACAAAATATCATGCAAATATTTACAATGAACATTTTATGAAAAGAGAGTTTTAACGTGATGTGGGGATCGATATCTTGAGAAAGATTTAAAATATCCCCTTGAAGATCGAATTTGAATTCTTTTAAAAGGTGATTTTATTTTAACCAAAAAATTCAAGAGTAATTAGAGACTGCTACTTGTTGTGTTATAAATTGTATTTTGAATCGAATGGCTTATGATAATGTGGGCATGATTGGCTAGATTGGTAAATGTGTTGAAAATGTATAAACTCTTCTTTGCCTTGATAGGCTAGGTTGTAAAATAATTGCCAAGTCATGCTATTGCAAATTTTATTGTATGGTGGGTTTATCTTGCTACAGTGGGCGGGTTCGGTAGACCAGCTTATTATAGGGGTACAGTAACCCCGTTATATTCTTATCTCGATTGGAGAGGCGTGTAGGGTAACTCTCGAGGTACAACTTTAGAGTTCACTTCACACCAAACCACCATGTGAGGGTGAACTCAGCCAACGCCAAGGAACGGTTATGTTTTCAAAAATATATATGATTTATGCGTACATGACTTTTTAACAGCCTTGGCAGATTCGGTTGGGATAGCCCCAGGCCAAGGTATCCCTGACAACCGAGTATGAGAATGATTTTGGCACAAGCCAAGATTTTAAGAAAGTCATAAGCCATGTTGTTTATTTTTGACAAAAATGTAATGGTTTTATATGAGTGGAAATAAGTTTTAATATTATGAATTATATTTCTCTACATGGTGAAAATGGAATTAAACGGTTTTTCGCAACTCCCCTATTTGTTTATCTGTGAAATGAATCTATAATTCCTTGCATATGGGGCGAGTTATGATTTGTGCATGATTTTACATATTATTTGGTTTCACGGGAGCTTGCTAAATTTTATTGATTTGATTCGAAAATGATTATTAATATATTTTGATGCGAAAAATTTTATTCCCTCGATTATTTATACTTTATAAGAAATTCTTGATTTCTATATAAGGCACAAACCCTAGTTTGAAATGAGTTGCTTTTATAATCTTGCATTTTTATATTCAACTGATCTACCGTTTGCTTGTTTCCCATCTACGCTCTACTCGCTGAGTCGATGATTATCACTGAGTCTATGAGACTCACACCCCTTTATTTTCCCTTTTGCAGATAGGGATCAACCTAGCGTATAGTCAGTGACGCGTTCGGTCCACCGTGAGTAGGTCAAGGCGTCTCCTAGCAATTTATTCCGAGTCACTCCGTTGTTAGAGGTCAAGTCATAGTATTTTATTTATTAAGTTGTAAATGAATTCTAAATTTTTATACAAGCATTAATTTGGAGATTATAGATTTAATGCATATACTTACGAATAAAAGGAAAAAGTTTGTATTGATTTTTATATTTATGGTTCAATTTAGTATATGAAAGTATCAATATTATGAGGTGATTGAATGTAGTGGATTAACGAGCAAATTCTAGACAAGCTTGTTTGAGACTTGGCGGGTCTTTTCCAGAAGTCTTGAACGTCAGCAGCGATCGGGGAGAGGTCGTTGCATCAATTGTACTTCATCTTTTCTCGATTTCTTATTTACTTATAGTGTGAAAGATACTCTAAGGGGTAGATCAAGCTTGGGTTAGCTTGGTTGTTGTTGTAGGTTCTAACTTAGCCTTAGAAAAGTTAGTTTTGGGTTTTGGTTGATCTCGGGAAAAACCATTGTTAAAGATTATGGCTAAACCTATGAAAAGCCATTGTAAAAGCTAAGTGCAAGCTTGGGAATTCCACTGATTTTAGTGAATTGGTTTAAAAATCCTTGATTGGGAGATATAGGTAATGGATGTAGGTCAAAGGGACCGAATCACTATATATCATTGTGCTTTGTCTACTTTTTTTTATTTTTCTTTTATTCTTAACTCTTAAATTACTCCTCCAACAAACTTTAAACGTCCATTATCAAACTCCCTCAATTAGCTCTTAACTTGGAAAGCATTTTCGTGTTATTCCAAAAATGCTATTCACCCCCTTCTA
The DNA here is from genome assembly GCF_000208745.1 of Theobroma cacao. Classification (NCBI taxonomy): domain Eukaryota; kingdom Viridiplantae; phylum Streptophyta; class Magnoliopsida; order Malvales; family Malvaceae; genus Theobroma; species Theobroma cacao. The sequence continues at coordinate 23,284,734 of NC_030850.1, read as the reverse complement.
ACACTCTTTTTGGGACTAACAAGGCAAAGGAAAAATATTTTCCTAATTGTAAAACAACAAATTAAAATAAATCTATTTTCCTAATGCAAGTATAAACAATAAATAATAATGCAAAAATTAAAAAGAGACACAAAAGATTTATAGTGGTTCGATGTTTTTGAAGCCTACATCCACTCTTTTGGTAACTAAGGAATTTCAATCCATGAATAAGGATTCTTGCTTTTAATGGGATGCGATAATCCTCACACAATCCAAAAAGGGATTCTTGCTTTTTAATGAGAAGCGATAACCCTTACACAATCCATAATGAATTCTTGCTTTTTAATGGAATCAAGCGGTAACCCTTACAACAGCTTTTTACAAGATCAAGTGATAACCCTTACACAATCCGTAAAGGGATTCTTGCATTTTAAATAGGGAGCGATAACCCTTAGAAGTTAGTTTTTTAAGGTTAAGCTAAAACCTTTACAACTCTATGTGCATAAAGGAGCAATAACAATGATTTGCCTCACAAAGGCTAGATGCTGGAGATTTTAGATTGGTTGTAGTGAGAGAAGAATTTCAACTTGATTGAAGTAAGGATTCAACTTTGCAAGCTTAGTGGAAGACTAAAAAGATGGTAGAGAGTGAAGATCAGCTTTTGGGTAGTCTTTCTAGGGTTCAAAGCTTTGGTTTAGGTATTCTCTTACTTCAAAATGCCTTAAATGCGTCTATTTATAGTTGAGGCAAAGTTTGGAGTCGTTAGAAACAAGTTTGAATCAAATTTGGCCATTGTTGAAGCTTGAAAGTCGACTACAACACTCGTAGGGTTGACTATGTTCTTTAAATTTCTCAATTAGGGCTTCTATAGTTGAGTATAATCTTTTTGTAGTCAATCATGTCACGACCAGGTACTCCCTTCGAGCCCGTGACAACCTCCGCGATGTCTCGATAGACATTCATTACCAAAATGTCAACCGAAACCTCGCAAGGCTATTGCATCAATTTTACGTCTCCCCCGTGAGCAACAGTTACTAAATATCATGTTTTAAGGGAATATAAACTATTTTTAAATAAAAAATAAACAAAAGTAATTTCTGCCACACAGGGTTATTTTGGTCATTTTTACCCAAAAATTTTGAAACCTAATGAAAATACAGCATACGATCGAAAAATATACATTTCTTATTTAAAAATAATTTTAGTAATCTAAATCATCCATTTAAAATGAAATTTTGGCTAATCAACCTAAATAAAAATATTAAATAAAATATTTCATTTTTTTATAAAACAATATTTATAGAATCATGCATAAACAATTTTTGTAGTGTAAGAGCAAAATAAATTCATATATATAATAGCACACTAAACCAAGTATACGAAAATATTCTACAATGACATGTGGGCCCTAAAAAATCGTAAATATACAAGACTGTAGACCTTCGATTTCTAAGGATGCAAATCCAAAAGCAACCCTCAACAAAATCGGTTGTCTACAGACTGTCCTGAGTCTGAAATGGGTAAAAAGAAAGGTGAGTTTTTACAAACCCAGGGAGTAAGCAAAATTCATCTATAACATCTAAAGTCGAGTAAATGGAGACAGTTAAATCATCCCATCATAATATAGTTCATAACATTCAAAACTCATTTCAATTTCTATAAAACAATTACATTTCATCAAAATAATCAACAAGGCTTATGATTCTCTTAAAAACTTGGCTTGTGCCAAAACTCATACTCGGTGACACCTTGGCTCGGGCATCCAACCGAGTCTGCTAAGGATGTTAAAATGACATATACCCATAAAACATGTTTTTACTTTTAAAATATAGTCATTCCTTGGCGTTGGCTGAGTTTCATCCTCACGTGGTGGTTCGACGTGAAGTGAACTCTAAACTTACCATAAGAGATACCCTCTGCGCCTCTCATACTAAGGTAAAATATAACGGGGTTTACCGTGCCCCTCTAATAGGCTGGTCCACGGAAACTCGCCCACTACAGTAAGCTAATCAAATAACCCACTAAATCAATAAACATTTTGACAGCATGACATGGCTAATATGATATTATCCAGCCTGTCAAGGTTAAACTAAAACAGTTCATATAATCCACAAACCACAAATCCAGCCATTCATGCCATCACATTATCATAAGCCATCAATCAAACCACATATATATATATATATA
>NC_030850.1:23236665-23282053 GCF_000208745.1 Theobroma cacao | reverse complement strand
TTCCAATATTCCAAATACACCAAAGTACCTCAATGAGCTTAATTGTGACTTAATTCACCGTAATCGAAATTCATTCCGATTTCGATATTCGATGCCATAAATCATCAATTACGAGCTAATTAACATGAAATACAACAAAATCCATCATCAACATGTCACCTAATAAATTCGGCCAAAGAGGGTTATTGAAGGGCATGTGATTTTCTTGCTTGTTTTTCCTTCCAAACATCACAAAATGACTAAAAACACTAGGATATTATGAAATCTAGCAAAATTCATCACCACAACTTCTCTCTCTAGATTTGGCCAGCAAAGGTTCCCTCTTGAAAACTTGAATTTCAGCCATGGAGAATGAAAAAGAATGCATGGGAAAGGTAGATCACAAGCTAAAATTAAAAAATCTTACCTTTACTTGCTTGATTCCTTGAAATCCAACAATTTCTTTTGAATATTTCCTTTCTAGGGTTTGTTCTTCTCTTTTTCTCTTTGTTCCCTTGCTTGGCCGGCCATAAGAGTGTGAATGTGAGGGTTTTAAGTGAGTTTATATAGGTAATTAAAATAATATTAAAGCTTGACACTTGTCACCTTTTAATTGGTCCATGTTTAAAAAAGTTAATAATTAAGCATTTCATTCCCACCACATATAATCTCACTTAAAAAAAATAATAAGTGAAATTCATGGGTTTGACAAGTGTCATGGTGGTGTAAAATTCCAAAATTTCCAATTTCGTCCTCATGGAACTTAAAATGACAATTTTGCCCCTATGTTCGAAAAAATGTCGAAATTGAAAATTTTTACTTCTCAAATTCAAATAATGCTCTAATTAATCAAATTTAGTCAAAATATCATCTAACATTCCAATTTTGCCCTTGAGTGGCAAAATGACTATTTTGCCCCTACGTTATCAAAATTCCCGAATTAACTCCAAATAAATCCTCGAATTTTGAATCATTATATTAAGACATTCTAAGATTCAATAACTCTCAAATACATCATAAAATCTTTATTTGGCCTAGTTCGAGGCTTTAATCAACTTAATTGTACCATTAGGTACAATACCAACCTTTAACGATTTTTCGATACATTCACTTATGCAAACATTCTATCAAGCACATGAATGACATGAAAAGTATATAATAGAGTAAGGCTTGACAAATCAACTTCCAAAGAATATGTATTTTTCAAATCTGGCCTTCTATAGTCGACTATGCTTCTTGTATAGTCGATTATAGTTGTGTTATCTTGACTTTTTATGGCTTTTAACTTGTCAAGGTCGACTATACCTCTTCTATAGTTAACTATGGCTGTGTAATCTTGACTTTTCTTGCCTTTTGACTTGTTAAGGTCAACTATGCTTCCTTTGTAGCTATGTAATCTTCAAGCTTTGCACTCTTCGAGCCTTCAGATCGACTTGAGCTTCTCTAGGATCAACTCTTGGCTTGTGTCTTGAGGTTTCCTCAGCTTTTCGATGCTTCTCTCTAGTTATGTCCTTTTTGCCTTGTACCTATATTCAAATAATATTTTAAGGCATATTTGCTCTTGCATTTGTAGCTAAATATGCATTGTTTACAAGCTTATAAGGTGTTTCCTAGTGATGCGTGACTTTCTAAACAAATATTTAACCTTAGGGAACTGAAAATGTATTTGAGGCAATTCCAAATACTTGACATTAAGTTCAAAAAACATGTGATTTTTGTCAAATCAAAATATAATGTAACTCAAGCCTAACAAGTGCATTGATGTCCCCTTAAATCTTAAATGTGGACGACAATCATCTTCAAAGAACATACACTACAAGAAAACAAGAAATTTTCAATAGATTTTTTTTTGTCCAAAATAATTCATCTTTAATTGTAGACTTTTATCAACAAAATTTCAATGAATTTCTTATCAAAATGATTATCTAATTTCTAGTAGTATTATCGACAAATTTCTAACAATATTTCAACAAAATAAATTCTGTCGAAAATCTGTTGGTAATATACCTCATGTTGTAACACCAATAGATTTGCCACAAAATATTTTGTTATGAAAAAATTTTAAAAAAATTGAATTATAATGGAATATTTTCTATATTGAAAAAATTTTGTCGATATTATTACTCATTAACAACAAATTTTCAACCAATTATCAACAAAAATTTGTGTCAATCATTTTTCTTTCTCCTTCTAATAGCCGAAACAACACAATTTTGGCAAATATATAAGCAGTATCCTTAAACCATAACTATATAAATTCTTTTTCCCTCATTTTCTCTCATCTCCTTCTTTCACTAAACCTAGTTGCCTTATTCTTGCTCTCTCTAAACCCAAAATCCAACATTGTTTATCATCGATCATCATTAACCCCCATATGTCACCAACCATTGACACCTAAAAAATAACTTTTCCTTATCTTGTCAATTTATTTTTCCGTAAACCCTCATTTTTTTTCCTTCTTTTTCTCTTTTTTCTTTCAACAAAAAACCTATATATAGCCACCGGTTGTCAAGTTTTGCTATTTTGGTTAACTGATGATTTCAAACTCTTTCCTTCTCTTTTCCTCTCCCTCTCCCTGTCCTTTCTCTCTCTTGCTTCTTTCAAGAAGCATTATTTTGGTTTCAGATTTAGCAGTATATGATGATTGCGAATTTAAGATAAAAGACGATGGTTATTACTTTTACTAGATAATGTTTTTTTTTTTATGGTCCAACAAATTATGCAATGGGATTGTATATTCTTGAACCAAAAAGAAAAATGCTAAACTTAAATGTTAAGGAAACAAATTTTGATAGTCCAAATCAATTTTACATATGGTGTTGTAGACTTGGTCATATCAATGAAAGAAAGAATCACAGAGTTTCATAAAGAAATATACTTAAATCCATTTCATTATGAATCATATGACCAAAGGTCAAGAAACAAAAGTTTGAGAGCATCTCAAAGTTAGAACATCAGTTTTGATGAGGCAATCAAATTACACACAAAATTTGGATGAACCCTATGTGTATAAGAAAGTTAGTGGGAGCACGATCATACTTTGGTTCACTATATAGATGATATACTACTCATTAGGAATAATGTAGTTGCAATATCATCAATAAAGATTTGGTTATCTACTTCACTATGAAGAATCTTGGTGAAGTATCCTATAAACTCAAGATAAAATTGTATAGAGATCGAAAGAAAAAACTGTTGGGATTGTCCCAAGCAAATTATATTTACAAGATATTGACTAAGTTTAGAATGCATAATTTTAAGAAAATGTTTTTTAACCCTTTAGACATGGAATTTATCTCTCTAAGAGAATGTCTCTTTAATCACAAGAGGAAAGAAAGAAGATGAAAAACTATCCTTATGTGTCAATAGTAGGAAGTCTTACATTTGCCATGCTATTGAAATAATTCAATCGAATTAAGCATTATTGTTTAGTGTTTGGTGGAGAAGATTTACTGTTAACAAGCTACACAGATTCAGATTTCAATTAGATGTGGATGATAGAAAATTAGCAGTTAGCTTTGTTTTTCACTTTGGGAAAAGAGCAATAACTTATAGAAGTTGTAAGCAAGATGCTACTATGGATTCCACCACTAAAGCAAAGTACGTCGTTGTAAGTGAAACTATGAAGGAAGCTGCATGGATTTCGAAATTTGTACAAAAAGGTGGCGTTGTTCCCTCTATAAATTTTCTTGTTATTTTTTATTGCAAAAACAGTGGAGAAGTAGCAAACGCTATGGAGCCAAGAACTCACCCAAAAAAAATGAAAACGCAGAGCATAGATTCCACTTGATTCATGACATTATATATAAAAGGGATGTTACAATAGCAAAGATTGCTTCAATTGAAATGTGGAACATCTTTTGGAGCCAAAAGCCTACCAGAAAATGAAACAGAAAGCATAGATTCCACTTGAATGATATTATACATAGAGAGGATGTTACAATAGCAAAGATTGTTTCAACTGAGAATGTAGCAAATCCATTGATTATGTATGATTGGTTTTAAGCACAAATGGGAAATTGTTAGACATATGCCTTTAAAAACAAATTTTATTATTTATTTATTAGATAAATAAATTGATATGTTAATTATTGTTTCACATATAATATATTTTAATGGATATTCTATTCATTTATGATATATATAACATGATCATAAATTATTTGGTGACATTGTAGAAAAGCTATTTTGATGGTTAATGAAATATTAATCGAAAAGTTATAGTTCTCAAGTTCTTTGTTTACCAAAATTATTCTAGGGTATAAATGTGACAAAATGTTTAAAGCCTATACTTGTTATGCCTATATCAAAAACAGAATGTTTTAACTCTACCATACGAGTAGTGACCTTAAAACAAACAAGTATGTGTAGTGTATGAAATACATGCATTGAACAAGATCTAATTAAAAGAGTATCATATGAGCGTGTTAATGTCAGAAATAAAGGGAGCTTGATTACAATTTATTAATTGTCCTTAAACTTGAGGGATCAATATATTTTTTTAAGAATCTATATGACTTTAATGTTACCAATAAATGATACTGAATTTAAAGGCTATACCCTTATACTGAATTTAAAGGCTATACCCTTATACGTTAGGTTATGTACGTGATAAATAAATTATATTGGATGCTTAATAAATGATTCACGATTATCTATTGTGAAAGATATTCAAGCGATTTTGAAAGATTGTTGGACTCAAGAAATTCAATCGGTATGTTTTCTAAAATTGTTTTAGAATTATATGAGATATATTAATATTAAATATTAAATATTTTTTTAAAAAATATTTTTCAAAAAAATATTTTTCAAAGTCCAACAAGAATGAAATTCATAAATTGATATTATATGTAGTTATTCACAAAATCTATGGGAAATATGGTGTGGTGAAAGAACTGATTAGTAAAAATTATCAATGAAAAATTATAATGAAAGATACTTCATTGATAATTTTTTTTTTCTCTACAAAGGTCCATTATTAAAATTAGTGGGTAAATAGCATTTGTTTAATGAATTTAAGAAATTAAAATAATAAAATTAAATTAAAAAAATTTGAAAAGAAAATATTAATCATGAGATGATTGGACTTGAACCGATAGCTGTATGCACATTCTTTTGCTTGAGTTTTCCATAAATCTTGTTGAATCTGTAATATGCAAGAGTTAATACTTAGTTGACCATCAAAATTACTTAACAATCAGTTTTAAAACGTTTGAAAAATGAAAAAAAATTAATCATTTTAGAATCAAGACATTTGATTCGCATTTGAAATATCTTTATTATCTTCATCTTCAATCAATAATTTCTTTTTTCTTGGCAGTAAGACTTACTTTTCCTGTTTTATTCATTTTATCTGTTTTGTTCGGCTTAAAAGTAGGCAAGGCCTAAGCAAGATACATACTATTTTCAGTATGGACTTGAACTCTTACTATTTTCTATAATATGTACTTTTTGGTTTTTAAAGCTCTTAAATTCTTAATAGGTTGACTTACAAGCATAAAGTTATTTACCCTTTTTCTCTTTATGGACCGGGCTGTGAGTTTTTACCCTAGCCCAATTTTAAATCTTTCCCAGCCTATTGAGATGTAAGATGATAACGTCTAAATATTGCATCTACCCTCTTAAAGTATAAGATTAGGAGGAAAATTTCATATAAGAGCCTATTCACATCCTGCATGTACATGTGCCAAAAAACCACGGTCCAGGCTTCAATAGGTCTTGCTTTTGTATTTAATACTTGCTATCCAAATATATAGTCAATTCACATATCAAGGATGCCGAGTATAACAGCCGCATACCAAGTTGTATACTCTTTCTGCGTACACCTTTTCATCACTATAAAAATGTATGCAATTGAGACACCATTGTCAATGATCCAATCTCAATTCTGTAAGCCTAGGTCAATTACAACAGTTATATTATAAACAAAATGATATATACCCCCACTACTCAATATGCCTCCAAGGAAACCTTCTAAAGAATACACTAACATGTTCTGGTAAGAATCACGGTAAAAAGGAGATGAAAATTAAAAAGTGAAGAAAAGAAAAGGATATTCTAGAATATTACCAAAAATAAAATTGCGAAACAATGGTTGGTTCCTTCATCGGTAAAGTCTTTTCTTAGACCCAACACGCTTGTAAACTTGAACCACCAGAAAACAACAAAGAGCCACCTCCGCTATTATTAACATCTTCAAATCTAGATTCATCAAGGCCCAAGTTAGTGTTCATATTTTCTTTTAAACAGAAGAGAAAAAATCACATAAACAAATGTATGCACCCCAAATGACATTTACAAGTCCAACAGAAAGATGACAAAATGATAAAGGTTCTAAACCTTGAAAAAGTTTTGGGAATTAATTAGCACATCTCTAGTTCATGTCACTTCTACATTGGACTCTTCTCACCATCAAAATACAAGTTGAAGCTAGAGATCTCAATTACACCTGTCCCTAATTGGCAACCCACCTTCAGGAGGTGTATGAAGGGATGGGAGAGGTTACCCCTCACCGCACTGCCATGCCATGCCCACCCCATCTCGGATATTTGTGTTCTGTATTAAATATGCATTATACTTTTCAAGATTTGAACTTGTGGATTAATAAATGTTTAAAGTCAGTATACCATATTAGTTAATATTCGTAATTGATAAATCTTTTTCAGTACTGCATATTTTTTAATTTACTGTAATTTAATTCTTATTTAATTACATTATTTAGGGTCAAATGTAAAAATTCAAATCATCAATTTCACGTGTTAGTATAGCAGTTTAGAACTTCAAATATTAGTTTGAATGTTTATTCAAATGTTAGTTTAAATGATGAGTGTTGTTGATCGGGGGAGGGGGTATCCATAGGGGCAAGGATGAGGGAGGGGAATGAAGGGTAGGGGCAGGTACAGGGAGTGCATTCCCCCCGTATCTACCCCGCTGCCATTCCCTAATTGAAGCTTAACTTCTTCAAACAAGAAATAAAACTCAAAAACAAACTGAAACACACACTTGAAGTGAGATTTTCAAGTCTAACAAATAGATGATGACCATTTCAATTTCACGAATTATTTTCAATACCTGCAAGCGTCTGAATCAGATCTTCCAAATTAATTCCAATAATCTTTTGCTTCACTTCAGTAGAGTGCAGATTACTTGTAGAAATATAATTTTCAGATTTGTACTCGACATTACCACCCATGATGCATGTGTTGGGACACATGATGCCACCATCATACTCATCACTTCCGTCACAGCAGTCTGAAAGATGACGCATTTATTTAACAAACAATCAAAATAAGGCAAATCATACAGACTAGTGTATCAGTCTCAGAACAAAAGAATTTAAGAATTAGTACTAGTAGTAAAAAAGTGTCAACATCATTAGAGCATTCGTTTGGAGACTTGTTTTTAGTTGTAGAGTTGGTCCTTAAAACAAATAAAAATTTAAGAATGAGTCACAAAAAGGCATGCAAAGATGCAATCCTAGTTGTTCCTGCTAAACCAATAATTTAATTCAAAGTATTAAAAATTAGGTTGAAGTTTGAATTTGGTCCTTTCATCTCAATTTGATAGTTTGACTCTTTATCCCAATTTCAATGAATTTAGTCCTACACTTTTAATGAAAGGCAATTTAAGGACGCTTGATAATAGTGTTAATATTATACTTTTAACTTGGATGACGGGTCATTTGCTGATGACCTAGCATGCTGAAGAGAATTAATCTTTTGACTTTGCAAAGCATATCAGTCTCAAAAAATCACATTTTATTTTAATTAAATAATAATTGATATTTTTAAATTCTAAAAAAATAGTATTTTATATTAAAAAAAAAGTTTTTTTCGTAGATAAAGAATCAGGTCAACATGTCAAATTATCAACTAAAAAAAGCCACACGACCAAATTTAACCACAGAAGTTTAACATCGTTACTTTAATTCCTCAATTGACTTTTGGCAAAAGTATAGAGGTTAAATTCATTAAAATTGGAGTACAAGGACCTAATCCTTAGAATTGAAATAACCTAAAAATTGTTACAATAACATCCACCACCATGGAACCCAAAAGAACCACTCCAATTATCAGAATCACTAGCTATCCCATTCCATGAAAAATGAAACATTTCCTGGAACATTGTTAGTTTCTAGCCTGAACTATCTATCCATGTTTACAAAAGAATTACTGCAACCTTAACCAGTTGTAAGATCATAAAGAAGATCAAAAACGTTCAAATAATACTGACCACAGAAACGATCATTGACACGAGAAGAAAAAATGAATTGAGGCATACTTCCTACGTTCCTACAGTAAAATTTGCCTGCTGGGCAAGCTGAAGTCCCTGCACAAACAAAAAAGGGGGGCCAAGGGACTCATGAAATCAGTAACAAAAAGTAATGAAAAATAATATTTATTTCTAATGTTCAAATCAATCTTTGCAGAAAAGAGATATCAAATGTACTTCCCTATTGATAAAACGCACATAATTAAGTAATTAAATTGATGCAACCAATATCATTAGAAAGCATAATTTGAGACGGTGTACCCAACTCCAGCACCAAAAACTGATGAAGATACCAAATTTTAGTGCAAAGGTAAAACGTTTGGTACACCAGTCACAAGAAAGATTGACTCAAATCATGATGAACACAAGAAACGGTAAATTTCAATAAGCTAGGTTATACAGTAGTTAAGACAAACACACGAGGATAACTTTCTGCTCCATTGAAAAGAGAGACAGCAACAACAACAACTAATGGAAACACTTCTAACAGAAGAGGGTTATGTACCCACAGTTTCAGAGAAAATAGATACATATTTAACTAGGTTCCCTAACCTCTTGTGTATCAGTAGCTTGGCTGTTGACCTTGATCCTACTAGCAACTCATCTTTGAAATGTAAGCTTTCCACAGTTATGATCCCTATTTTCTCTTGTTTGAGCAGATATGGTAGTTAATGATATTTCATCAATTAGCACTTAAAAGCTCTCATAAAACCCAAACTATCGAAAACTAAAGTAATCAGGATAGGATCGTCAAGGTGCAATCTGCTTTACCATACAACCAATTATCAAAAAATCTGCTAACTAAATTGCATTAAGCCATCCAAAAAAGACCACGGCAGCACAAATTACAAAACAAGCAATTGCAGTTTAAGTTGGAGATGGAATCAAAGCCTAGCAACTCAGATAAACAGTAAAAAGAATCTTTCTCCAAACTTTAATCCAAGCATTTGGATTGTGAATTGTGACAGATAAGAGCAATACCGGGCTCATCGGTGCCGTCAATGCAGTCACAGAAGTTGTCGTTTAGGCGGTCTCTGTTGAATGATTTGGACCCATCCTTACACTTGATAACCTCCGCAGCGAAATACTTCTCATCTATTTATAAATTAAGAGGAAAAAAAAAACTGATGAATATATTGAGTTGTGAGTAACTAGGTATGGAAATTGGGAATTGGAATACCTAGGGGGTGGATACCGAGGGGAAGAGATTTAGACCGAACAGAAGAAACAACAAGGAAAAAGGAGACAACAACACAAACGGAGAAGCAGTGTTTCAAACTAACACATGATGTCTCCATGAAAACACTTCTGGATATCCTTCAATACCATTCCTTGTTTCCTCTCACACCGTAATGAGGCTTTTGGTTTAGCCTTCAATCGCCCCTTCAGCTTGGACTTGACCCAAGAGTCAATGGGTCTTTCGTTGTTTTTTTTTTTTAAGACTAAAAATATTGAATACTATTATGAAATAAATTTTAAAAGAACAACCATAAAAAAAATATTTAGATAGAATAAAAAGATTTTATTTAAATGTGTATTTATAAATAAAGTGAATGGACTTATTTATAAATTAATAACTTTTTATTTATATTGAATTTACAATATGAAAATAACACTAAGAGATTAGATAGATTAAATCTTAATATTCATCCAATCTAAATTACATCCAAATCTAGATATACATGGTATAAATAGATATTCACAAAAATATTCATAACACTTCATTATTATTTTCATGCATAACCAATTAAATTTTGATGCTTTGTGTGGATCAGATAAATATCCTACATTTACATTTGAATAATATAAGCCTATATCCATTGTTCATCGAAGATATCGAAGTATATGTTTAATTTTATTCCAATATCTTAGAGTTAGAGAAAAACTATTAAATCATGTATTGCTACCAATATACATTAATGTTTCAATTGCAATAAGATACGGTACTTCAGGATCAAGAAGTTTTTTATTATCCTCACGAGGTTAGTAAAGGTCTTTTTTTACATCTAGTGACCTTACAACTATTGGTGAACTCAATGGACATACTTTGTTCATATAGAATTGTTTTAGCCTTTTTGCTGTATAATTTGATTGACGGATAAAATTTTATTTGTCAAGTATTCAATCTATAAAATCAAATAAAACTTTGTTTTCCAAGGTCTTTCATCTCCAATTCTCTCTTAAAGTAATCCATGGCTTTTGATAGCTCTTTAAGAGTTTCAATAATATTCAAGTCATCAACATAAATAGCAATTATCACAAATTCATATTTGAATCTTTTTATAAAAACACATGGGCATATGGGATCATTTTATAGCCTTTTTTCAACAAATATTCACTAAAACGATTATACCACATGCGTTCGGATTGTTTAATCCATATAAAGATTTAATTTAATTTGATCGAAAAAATTTCTCAAGAATTCAAATTTTGTGCTTCAAGCAACTTAAATCCTTCATGGATTTTCATATAAATATCGATATCAAGTGACCCATATAAATAGGTTGTAGCTACATTCATCAGACACATTTTAATCTTCTCATATATTTCCAGACTAATTATTATAAACTTGTAATTGCATCCACCACAGAGAATATATCTCTTCATACTCAATATCAAATCTTTGGGTAAAACCTTGTGCTACAAGTCGTGTTTTATATCTCATAATCTCATTTTTCTAATTTTGTAGTTGTACAAATACCCATTTATATTTCATTGGTTTTACACCATTTTGATGTACAGATTACAAGTCCAAAAACTTTACGTTTTGCAATTGAATTCAATTCCACTTTGATTGCATCTTTCCACATTGGCCAATCATTTCAAAAGCAAATGCATGGGAGTTTTAACATGAATAATTTAAGTGCAAAGCTCATTCAAGCAATTTTAATCATTTTTGTATTTCTAAACTATAATCAATTTAAAGCTAATAAAACTAACACCAACTTTTCTAATAGCACCTATCCAAAAGTAATCCATTGTTAATACCTTGTTCTTTAGGCAAAACCTTCATCAATAACAATCCTTTCACTAACTTCACTACTTAATCTAATCCAATGATCGGTGGCTAAATCTAACCTAACTAAGAATTCATACTTCAACTAGCTAGGGATCTAACCAAATTTATCTTAGTGAGCTTGAAAGTACCCAAAACCACTCAAAAACCTTTATTTTTGAGAGTGAAATGAATCTTTAATGAGATATAAATTCTTGAAATCAAAATCCAAAGTTTAGATGTTTAAAATGAGGAAACATTATCTCTAGAAGCCTTTAGAATCAAAATTTAAACTTGAGTACAAATTTCAAATACTTGAAAATGCTTGCAAATGATGGGAGTGAGTCGAGAGAAAAGAAAGGTTGAGACTAGAGAGAGAAAGTGTTTTTGTTGTTTTGAAAAAAATTTAGGGTTTTAGGGTTTTAAAATATTAAGGAAAAGTCTATCTTACCTTTATTTTTTCAATTTAAGATGGAGGTATCAATACTTTTGGAGTAAGAATCGATACTTTTGTTCTAGATTTGAAAGTATCGATAGTTGTTCATCAAGTATCAAAACTTCATTCATCAAATGCATTTTTGGGCTGCAAGTATCAATACCTTATGAACAGGTACATATACTTTTGGTACAGAATGTAGTTTTCAAGACTAGAACTAAGGCATTTGACCCTCTCTAAGTCCCACATTTTAGATAAACTCATTTGGCAACCAAAATACACATTTCTATGTTGTACATGTTCGAAAATATCATTAGAAATCACAAATTTACATGCTCACCAAGCTAAGTTACTATTTTAACATTTATTAATATTTGGGGTTTCACACCACTATAGCAAAAATCAACCTCTCTCTATCTAACTCTCTTAGCACTTAGTAAAAAGAATTTTCATAGGAAAAAAAATATAGAGCATAGAACATCTTTCATCAAGAACAACAAACAAAGAGAAAAATGGTATGATGGGTTGTCGCAAGATAGTGTTTTTTGATTAGGTTTATGGGCTCCATAATAAAAACAAGGTTGATGAGTCAACTTAAATCTTGGAGAAATTAACCAAAAAGCTTAATAAGTTTTTGGTTTCATATTATTTTTGAGTTTATTTTCATTTTATAAAATCACTGGAAATTGGAAAGAGAAAGAATGGAGAAAATGTATCAAATTAAGGTCTAATGTTAATAAGTTAAAGCAACATTGAAATCAAGTGTTGGACCAACAAGTTAATGGAGTATATGCTATTAGCTGGTGGTCTAAAGTCTCTAAAAGCAAATTAGTTGATCAATTAATTGATTAATGTGACTAAATTTATGGCAATATGAGTTATCGATGAACTTTGATTAATCGCTAACAAATTTGAATTTTTTTAACATTTGAAATTGGCTTTTCATTCTTAAAGACTGTAATATTTGGGAAGAAATATATTCATTCATGAATAGGTGTCCAATACACCATTTGAAGCCTATAAAATATACTCTCTAAGAGCCCTAACAACAACAAACAACAATCAATCATTCTAAAATACTTTCATCTTTCATTTTTCATCTTGCTTTCAATATTTTGAGTCAGGTTCAATTGTCTTCAAGAGAATCTCATAAATTCAATCTTTGATTCTCTATTTTATAGACATGGTATCCTAGAGATAAGGTTACCAAGAGTTCATCTACATCCTAGTGGAGAAACTATTACCTTAAGAAAGCCTTCTGAAAGTGTCTTGCTTAAATGCACACATGCACGCACATGCATGCACACAGAGACAGTCCAATAACTTTAAAGACATAAATCGAAATATTCAAATGATACTTTTTTTTCTATTGAAATTAAGAAAAAAATTTTATTCGCATTTTGAGATGTAAAATTTCTAATTAAACTTTTATCATCAAGTTCTTCTAATATTTTATTTTAATTGATAATATAGTCAGTCCATTTAATCTTTCTTGAAATATTTTTGATCTTCGAGTGTCACTTTATAAATATATAAAAATAAAAATTTAAAATTGTTTTGAAATAAATATTTTTAAAAATGAGAGTATTTATTTTTAAATATTTTTAACTTTTAAATTTATTTAATAATAAGATGATAATATTTGATTAAATGATAATGAATTAAATTTATACACTAATACTGCATCAAATACAAACTTTTTTAGAAACAATTATTTTTTACATGGGACAAATATGACAATAAGTAATTCTTTCCTCTGAGAAGATGTTGAGAATTTTAATTATTTGGACTTTTAAATGGGAAATGAGAGAATTAATAAGGATGTGAAAGAGAAAGTAAATAGATATTTATTAAATCTAAGAGAATAGATAAATATTTTAATAATTATTTTAAATTTTATATATTTTTAATATAATTAATAATATTATTATTATAAAATTAAGAAACCTATGAAAATTTGAAATTAAAGCCACTGCTTTGGTGGCTTTACCCTTGAGCCGGCATTGCATGTACACACATTCACAAACACAAACATGCACACACACACACACATAAGGTATCTATCTTCCTTTATAATGAATCATAATGAATGAATTCTGGGAATCATCACTCGAATGCAATCAAGGCCAATTTTTGAGGAAGTATTCGACTGTTAAAGGACCAATTAAGAGATCAAACCAAAAAGGAAATATTCAACTTTAACTCAGTCGAAGATATATAAATAAGAACTTCAATCACATCTGCATGCATGGCATGCTAAATTTAATTTACTTTCCAACGGTACAGTCTTCTCGAATCCAAGAAATTAAGACCTATAGTATGTTATCCCATCTTGTGCTTTCCAGTGCCTTGCCATTGATATGACCTACATCTGAAGGAAAGAACAAAAGAGGAATCTAAATTAGAAATGAATTTGGGTTCCAACTTTCCTAATTAATTAGTTTAGTCTAGTGTCTAGACCATTCCGATTACCTAGAATTTTTCTCGGAATATTTAAAGATTGGGAAATTAATTTGGGGGTGCTACTATCATGGAGAAAACCTTTGTATGGAAATATTAGTTAATACATATAATTATAGCTAGGCAGATAGGTATATGGAATATTGTAAGCTTGGTCATGAAAGATTATGAAAGTAATTGTGTTTCTAATACAGCTATAAAATGGAGAGAACACAACTAAAATCCTAGAAATTAAACGACAGGATGAAGTGGGGTACTCGTAGTTTTCCTCTGGAAATGAGATGTTGGCAAATTTAAGTTACCTGAAGCGTAGTATTGCAGTGGAACAAGGGTAGTAGCATTGTGGATGCCTTTTTCTTGCACTGCAGGTTTGTCTGACTGTGAAGGGTAGCCGTATGTGGTGAAATGAACAAGAGAATCTCCATGATCGTAGCGCAATGCAGCATTGTTAAAAGCTCCTTTAACATCAATTCTCTTATTACTATTGTTATTCCATTCTGCAACAGCAGGAGGCATTTTGAACGCAGCAGCAGCAGCAGCGGCCTCATCACCTCGCCCTTGCACTTGCAGGAGCATCATCTGGTTTTGGCTTTTATACAACGTGAGCTCTTCATAAATTTTCCTATACTCTCCGTAAGGCCCTAACACCGGATCCTTTTGCCTACAAAATGCCTCCCAAATCAATGAATCAGCAACCCTTTTTCGATCTTCTTCAGTATTGGCATTGCGCACTATTTTTGTTGCATTGCTAACACCGAAAACTTTGTGCACCGCCTGAAATTCTCGACTCCTATCCGCTGGAAAATAAGGTGCCAGAATGCAATTTTCATCGCATTTCTTCCTTTGATGCTTGCATGCAGCGCATGCTGGATGTACTGCTGCTGCTGCCACACCGTTATTATTATTCCTTTGCATCCTAATTGTTTAAGATGATCGATTAATACGAAAGTAAACTATTAACAAACACTACTAGCTAGTCAAACTTTTACATATGTTATCATCATCAACCTCACAATAAACTAACTTCAATACGTGTGTATATAGATATATAACATTCAGGAGGAAATTAAATCAAGAAAAAATTATCTAAAGACTTGTGAACATTAAATTAATTAAGGAGAATGAGGAAGACGTCCAGGTAATGTACAAACCTTGTATAAAGTTGTTTTGGAAGGGAATGAAAAGTGAATGTGTGCATAAATAATATGGAGGGGAAGAGGATGGGGCAACAACCCAAGTGTTTGTCTAAGGTGCACGTAAAGATTGTCTAATTGAAAAACAATTGAGTTCTGGGGAAGAGTTTATTAGAGTTTAGGTGACTCATATGAAGAATAGGAGTTAATTTAATTAAGAAGCTGGATATAACTATATAAACAATACAAGTTGTTTTAAAAGGAAAGAATAATTCTAGACTTTTTTTTCATTTTTTTATAGGAAAAACAAATCTAAAATACTTTTCGATTACGTTTTATTTGATTGATATTCTTATATTTTCCTTAATCTTTTTTTTTTAAATTAATTGAAAACAAAATGTAAAAAATTAGTACGTGAGGGATATATATAGTATCGGACTTGAATATTAATTAGTAGGCGGTACACAAGGGATGAGGGGAAACATACAAATCATACGATTATAGTGAGCGGCAAAACTTTGTTATAGAAACCTCTCTTTTTCACCCTTCAAAGGGTAATGTTTTGCCTATTCTTAAACCTCATTAGCAAGGCTTTGAATCACATAGTCAATTATGAGAACGATACTCACAGATCTTATAATGACCACAATAGGTTACATTTCAACATCATAAATCATATTTATATATAAATCACTTCTATTGATGCCTTGATCAATTGTGATGGGACTCCATCCCTTAAATGAAAGTAAGCACATCATAAAACATGTTAAGTCAATATAGTGGAGAGAGAGAGAGAGAAAGAGAGAATTTTATATAAGAGGGTATATGGTGATGCCCATATTTAAAGGAGTGAGAGATTCTCTTAAATGAAATGTGCTGGCAAGTTTTAGCTGGCCTTGTATTAGAGATGCAAGTTAGGGAGATAGTTATTGATTTTTCTTGAAGATAATTATTAAGCATTGGCCTAGCTTAGACTTTGAGCTTTGATCACCTAATACTTCACAACTGCAAGGTTCAAACAAAACCATGCATTGAAACCAAATTCACACTATCACTACTACTTCAACACCATGTTTGGTTTACTTTAGTGCTTATTTCATTTCCGGATTATTTCTGGTGAACAAATACATTATGGTTCAACTTTAGGTCAAAGAATGATCATTCTCAAGAATAGGCATTTCTTTTACGTGAAAATTTTTTTCACCTTAAAATATAAGGTGTTTTTGAAAATAGCCTTTTAGATAATTTTAACTGTTTTTAGCTAAGAGATGAGATTTTGGGAGAAAAATGCCCTTAATGAGACCTCTTCATTGACGCACACTCTCGTTCACCCGCATATTGGGGAAAACAAATCTGCACAAAATTTGTTCCCTTTAATTTTGTATAAAACATCCCTTTTTTTTTTTGAGAAGCTTGCGCAAAACAAAATCATGTTGCAGGAGATGGTTTTTCTGATATTCCGGACATCTCTGTAAACAAAAATGTCATGCATATTACACGACAGGTTTATTGAACAATCTTTTGATTGAAGGTTAAGGATAGGAAAGGGTTTGAACCAGTTTACAATTATTACACGGTAAGTCAGTGAGTGAATGTTGATTTTTTTTGTGGGTTTAGTGATTTGAATGCCATATTGATGGAGAATGTGGTTTAGTGTTTTGTTGTTAAATGTGCATTACTGTATTCCTTTAAAAAGGTGTTTCAGATAGTACGAAAAGTTTTATATTAAACAAAACGAGGAACCGGTTGTGATGAATCCAAATCTTTGAGAATGATGTGAAACAAAAAATCCTGGATACGATGGTGAATCGAAAGGAGAAAAATGTGAATCCAAAGCACGAACTGGTCGTGCTACAATAGACCATATGTGACACGGCTATGACACGGTAGGGTTTAGAGTTTGTGAAATGCCATGGTGGGAATGTGTGACATGACATGGTGAGAATATGTGACACAATTGAGACACGACAAGGTTTAAAGTTTGTGACATGCCATGGAAGGAATATGTAACATAGCAGGGTGAGAATATGTGACACGATATAGAGGGAATATGTGAGAGTACATGGTGAGAATGTGTGACACGCTAGTGTGAGAATGTGACATGCCATGGTGAGAATGTGTGACACAACATGGTGAGCACATGTGACACGGTTGTGACACTACAGGGTTTAGAGTTTGTGACATGCCATGATGGGATTGTGTAACATGGCATGGTGAGAATTTGTGACACAACATGGTGAGAATTTGTGACACGACATGTTGAAATCGTGTGAGATGACATGGTGAGAATTTGTGACACAATAGGGTTTAGAGTTTATGACACGCCATGGTGGGAATGTGTGACACAGCATCGTGAGACTTTGTGACACGACATGTTGAAATCGTGTGAGACAGCATGGTGAGAATCTGTGACACGGCATGGTGAGAATTTATGACATGCCATGACTCGAAATAGAAAAAAAAAATGCTGACAAATAAGAAGGAAACCATTTGAAATTCCACGACTTGCATATTAGCGGTTGAGGTGTTTAAAAGACCTTCGCATTTTGTTATTATATTTGCAACATTCACAAATGTCTGTGTTTAAGGAAGTAAGAGAGTTTGATCCATTCGTCATTCGCAAATGGACTAGAGTGTTCAACTTCATTCTATGCAAACTTAACAACATCACGCAACAATGTCAGTTCTTAGTGAAGAGGTCAGCCAGTCACCAATTAAAACTTACTTCTATTTGGTAATTTTTTCCTGGGTTGCTGTGATATGTTTGTGTTTTTGCATTTGTTTTAATTGTTTATCCTTGGTTTTATGGTTCTGGGTAAATTGTGGAGAGAACTATAACATTTTTGCTGTCATGGTTTATGGTCGTGTAGTGGCTTAATCGATTTAGGGTTTTTAGCTTTTGTATGGGGTTTAAAGGGTAAACCGCATAATCCTTAGCATGTCACCACATTGGGTATTTTAAGGTAGTTAATGTAATGAATTGGTAATTATAGTTGGCGTGTCACTACATGGCAGGGTTGGCGTGTCACAACACGATATGATTAGCGTGTCATGACATGGCTCAACGTTGGCGTTATTGGTCCCTATAATATGTGCTAGAGAGGTGGTGAATAGCACAATTTGGCTCTTGACAAGATTGAAAACTAATTTCAGAACTTAAGAAAACAAAAACAGTGTATAAAATGCACAACAATTTAGAGTGGTTCGGTTCAAGACCTACATCCATTATCTTGATTATCCAACCAAGGATTTTCTCACAAACGCACTAACAACCGGTGAAATTCACAAGCTTTCACCAAGCTTTTACAATGGCTTTTACCAGGCTCAGCCACAACCTTTTACATTAGTTTTTCATGGGCTCAACTAAAACCCAAAGTGGTTTTCAAAGGCTCAACCACAACCTTTAACAATCAAGCTATCCCAAGCTTGAACAACCCCTTAGAGTGACTCCCTCACTCTAAGAATACAAGAGAAGTAGTAAAAAAAGTACCTATGATTACTGGATGATCTAATTGGTACAAGATTGAGTGCTAAATACAAATACAAAGAGTAGGCGTTTAAGTGCAGACAAGTGCAGTGAAGCTTTTCTGGTTTTTCTACTTTCTATAGCTCAAATCTCATTCAAGGCTTCTCAAAAACTTATTTCTAATTGTTGGAAGACCCTTTTATACTTGGAGATTCAACTTTGATGGCAGTTTGGAAGTTTATATCCGTTGAAAACAGTTGAGAATGAGTTCTAGCCGTTAATCTGTCTTGTACTGCTTTAGTTCAAATTGCAGACAGAGAGCTCTTAGTCAACTAACTTGGTTGACTAAGTTGGTTCTATTTCTAGTTTGCAGATTCTAGTAGAGAGCACTTAGTCGACTGACTTGATTGACTAAATTGATTTTGTTTCTCAAACTCTTCAGCCCATCATTTCTCCAATTTGAAATTTGGTCAACCAATGTTCTTCCTTATTTCACCAATAAGCTTCCTCCTTGTTATTCAGTTGCATCTTGTTAATTTTATCCCTCTTTTTCTATAAAAAATACTCTTTGAAGAGTTAATAAATTAATTTAATATATTAATTTCCTGCACACTCAAGTAAACGTATTAGACACAAATAAATGGGAATGTTTTATTATCATAAAAAACTAATGGACCCAACAATCTCCCCCTTTTTGATGATGACAAAACACTCTTTGATTAACAACATAGTGTCATTTTAATTCTTTTCAGTTTTCTGCACAAATTGAGGATTGCTCCCCCTAAGTATAAGCTCCCCCTTAGTATGTGCATATTTTGCTTATTTTATTTTATCCAATTTTATTCTCATCATATACAAAATGATATTGTACATTTAGAGTATACATATGTTCAGAAACATAGAGTAATTTGCAGCAAGTAAGTATTAGCAAATCATCATTAAGCTTTCAGTTTTAAGTATTGACAGATTTTCATCACTGTTCCAACAGCTATCAACAGTTTATTGATTTCATATTTTGTTCACATCATTAATGTTTCAATTTATATACTATTCATACCATCCATATCTATTTTCAAACAGAAATTATCCACAATGCCATAACAAAAATCATTTATCAGCATGTAAATCAATATCAACATAGCACCAGCAGATTTTATTCATGACATTAAAATACCAAAATAGTAAAATATCAGTAGACTTCAATTTTTAGCAATTAAGCAACATAGTCATATCAACATTCATTTTTCACATACAACAACATAAATAACAGAATTAAAACTGAGTGTTTAGGTGCCACCATGGCACAAATAATAATTAATCAACAAGTATTTCGAAACTACCCTTGGACTATTTTTGCTTCCTATCTCTTATTTTTCTAAGTTCATTCACCTTTGATTCTGTCTTCTTTCCTTTCCTAGGTTCCTTCCTGGTTCCTCTACCCTAACATTTTTTTTAAATTTATTCTTTTGGTTCCTAATTCTTGCACCCATTCTATTCTACTCCCTATTTTTGTCAGCATCAAAGGGAAGGGCTTCTATTCATTTGATGTGTCAAAGGGTGAGGATTTAATGTTGTAGAAAGGGTTAAGAGGAAAAAGAGAGGGCTCCTGAAGAGGTGATGACTGTCTTGGGGAAAGTTCTGGGGAGGACTTGTTTGAGACAGGGATTGGAGAGGAGGCTGAAACTGGTTTGGATTTCTCTGCCAACCTGGAAGACTTTCTTCTCTTGAGAAAAGCTGTCTTGGTTGCCATTGTCTTCCTGCCTTTGATTGGTAGTTTTGCCTCAATTGGTGGAGCTGCAGTGGCTTTGGTTTGGCTTTCCCTCTTTTTGTCTT
Source organism: Theobroma cacao (assembly GCF_000208745.1). NCBI lineage: Eukaryota > Viridiplantae > Streptophyta > Magnoliopsida > Malvales > Malvaceae > Theobroma > Theobroma cacao. The sequence goes on along the minus strand of NC_030850.1, from coordinate 23,261,480 downwards.
TACTTTGGTAGTTGATGTAGATTTCTTTCCTTTTCCTACACCTTCACCATCATTTTGAGTTTCTGTCTTGGCAGTTTCTTTTTCAACTTGTCCCTCTTTAACCATTTGATGGAAGATATCCATGATGGAAACTTCCTCTGAATATGGAGGAAAGGCTTAATGTTTCTCTGTCTCTGAATCATTTTTGCTTTGAGGTTTAGAGGAGGTTGTCTTGGTTGGTTGATCAACCTATTTGGGAGAGTCTTTAGTCTGTAGAGTAGGACTGGAAGATTTGTAGGTAGAACCTTCAGCCTGAATGCCAGAACTTCCAACATGAAGAGTTGATTTTTCTACGGACTTAGCTAAACTTTCAGCACCTTGTTGTGCAGGTGTAATGCTGGATGTGGCAGAACTATCTGCGACCACAGGTTCAGATGGCATGTTTTCCTTCTCCTTCAGTTTGTTTTCCAGCTCAGTGATTTTATCTTCCATTTTCTATAGCTCCACTCATTGGTCAGTCAGCTTACCATCAATCCTCATGAGTAGATTAAAAATCACTTCATTTGAAAATCTGGAGGGAGCTTCTTCAGGTTGAGCAGGTAGATTGTGTTCTTTTCTTGGGCCAATTTTAGAGGTTTTAATGAACTTTTCTCCATCGAGCACATACCCCATTTTAACCAATCTACCATATTGAATAGCTCGATCTCTGGTTTTTACTAGGTCCATATCATACCTCTTTGCCTATATTCCTTTCTTTTGCACAAGGGATGTAATCACATTCCCATACGGTAGATTTACCTTATCAAGTCTGCAGGCACTTCTCATTTTCTCAATCATAAATCTTCCCAAATTCAGAGACACACCATTGAAAGCATGCTCCATCAGCCAAAGGTCCTGGAGGCTGATGTAGCTAAGGCTTCCACTTCTGCCTTGTATATTTGCTGCTATGAAATAGTGTAGAATTCTGATCTGAGGGCTGGTTATCAAACCAGAATTACTTTTTGAAGAATATTTTTCTTTTTTTCTAGTGATGATCTCCCATAATAAGGACAGATCATATTTTTCAGCCAGTTCAAATCCACTTTCTTCATACTCTATTTTCAACAGGTTCCTTAAATCCTCAGTAGTCATAACAAACTCTTTTCTATTCAGATAAACATTCAAACCATCTTCTACATAATCATCAGAATCTATTAATTCCTTTCCTTTCAAAGCAATTCCAGAATAAAACTCTTTGACCAGACTTGGACTATAAGACCTATTCTTAAAGATGCTATAGCCTTTTAGTTTTAGTTCATCAAAGTACTCAAATAGACTGGTTTGGATTTCTACATTTCCCTTAAAACTCTTTCAGTCAATGAATTTTCCACAAGAGATTAGTGCATTCTCGATATTTTTGAATTTATACTCATGCAACTTATTCCTAAATTTTGAAGAAGAAGAACTAGTACCTTTGTGGAGTGAGGGCTCTGTTTCTCTCTTCTTGCTAGTTTTTTGCTTCTTTTCTCTAAGTTTCTCAGATATATCTTTCACTGAACCAGGCATGATTTTCAATTTCTTCTTCACACTCTCAGTTCCTGTTTCTTCCTCCATTGGCCTTTTCCCTTTCTTCTATTCTGATATCTCTTTGCTCTGAGATGTTCTAGCCATGTTGGTTGCAGACAGGGAGATTTAGGTTTTTGTTTCTACAGCAACGGGTTTTAGGGGAGAGAGGAGGAGAGGTAGTCAGCAATTATTGCAAAAAAAAACTCCTCACATTCTTTTAAGTACTGCCTTATTTTATTTCTTTATAATTTCAAATTTCCCTTTAAAATTTGGTTATATACCTTTGATAGTTTTTCTTCATTCTTTTTGCACCCAGTAAACACATATTTTTACCACATTTTACTCTACTTTCTCTATACTCACTAAGTCTTATTATTTAAGGCTGTCAGACCACTCTTAGTTGATTGAGAAATCCTTAGTTGAATGAAAGCATTCTGTTTTCTTGAGAAAGCCAAAGGTTTTCTTATAATTCCTTCAAATTAATCATTCCTAAATTTCTTCTAATCTCACAGAATCTATCTTCACTCAAAGGTTAAGTAAAAATATCTGCTAATTGATGTAAACTATTCACAAATTCTATCTTAATATCATTTTTCATCACATGGTTTCTAATAAAATGGTGTCTAATTTTAATGTGCTTTGTCCTAGAGTGCTGCACAGGATTTTTTAATATATTGATTGCACTTGTGTTATCACAGTATATCGGTACATTATGCATAGTTATTCCATAGTCTTTTAATTGTTGCTTGATCCAAAGGATTTGTGCACAGCAGCTACCTAATGATACATATTCAACCTCTGCTATAGATAGTGCCACTGAGTTTTGCTTTTTGCTAGACCAAGACACAAACATCCTTCCTAAAAATTGACATGTTCCACTAGTGCTTTTCCTATCAGTTCTGTTGCTATCAAAGTCAGCATCTAAATATTCAACTAAGCTAAGAGTTGAGTTTCTAGAGTACCATATTCCTAGCTCTTGAGTGTCCATGAGGTATCTAAAAATTCTCTTACCAGCTGTTAGGTGTGATTCTTTAGGCTGTGACTGAAATCTAGCACACAACACTAAACTGAATATTTGGTCTACTTGATGTTAAGTAGAGAAGAGAGCCGATCATACCTCTATTGAGCTTTTGATCTACATCCTTACTTTTTTCATCTAAGTCGAGTTTGGTGGATGGACTCATTGGTGTGGAAAATGATTTTAGCTTTAGCATATCGAATTTCTTGAGCATATCATGAGTATATCTTTCTTGGTTGATGAAGATTCCTTCCTTACTTTGTTTGATTTGAAGACCAAGGAAGTACTTCAACTCTCCCATCATGCTCATCTCAAATTCACCCTGCATTTTCTTTACAAAGTTCTTGCATAAAGCTTCATTAGTTGCACCAAATACAATATCATCCACATATATTTGCACAATAATTAAATCGTTTAGATATCTCTTAATGAACAATGTAGTATCGATGCCGCCTCTATCATACCCTTTCTCAACTAGAAATTTTGAAAGCCTTTCATACTAAGCTCTAGGAGCTTGTTTCAATCCATACAAGGCTTTATGAAGTTTGAAAACATGATCAGATTTTTCAAAGTCTTTAAAACCAGGTGGTTGTTCTACATATACTTCCTCTTGAATTAATCCATTTAAGAATGCACTTTTGACATCCATTTGATACAATTTAAAATTCATGAAACATGCAAAAGCTAGCAATAACCTTACAGCTTCAATCCTAGCAACCAGAGCAAAAGTTTCATCATAATTTATTTCTTTTTCTTGGTTGTATCCTTTTGCTATCAACCTAGCTTTATTCCTAACTACATTTCCTTGCTCATCTACCTTATTTCTAAATACCCATTTTGTACCAACAATAGGGTGATTTGAAGGTCTAGGTACTAATGACCATACATGGCTCCTTGTGAATTGATCAAGTTCTTCTTGCATGACTATTATCCAACTTTCCTTTTTTTTCAGCTTCTTCAAAGTTTTTAGGTTCAATTTGAGATATAAAAGCTGAAAACTCACATGTTTCTCTAGTTATTTTCCTAGTTTTAACTCCTTGTGAAATCTCACCAATTATTTGATCTTGTGGGTGATCTCTCACAAATCTCTAACTCCTTGGTAGATCATCATGCTGATTTTCTGCTTTTTGCAGATTTTCTAGAGATGGAGTTTCATTTTCTCTTCTAGGTGAGCTTGCTTCATTATTTTTGCTGTTTTCTAAGCTCATTTCCTCCATTTGTTTTTCTAGGACTTCTACATCATCATCATCATCATGAACTTCTTTTTGCAATGCATTTAACTCATCAAAAACTACATGAATTTATTCTTCAACGGGTCAAGGTCCTTTTGTTAAAAACTCTATAGGCTTTTGAGTTTAATGCATATCCTAAAAATATTACTTTATCACTCTTTGCATCAAACTTCCCTAGAGGCTGTTTTCCATTGCTCAATATAAAAGCATTTACAACCAAAACTCCTAAGGTGAGAAATATTTTGTTTCCTACCTTTATAAAGTTCATATGGAGTCTTTAAAATCAAGGGCCTTATTGAGACTCTATTAAGAATATAAGTTGCTGTATTTACTGCCTCAGCCCAAAGATATTTAGGTAGGTTGTTCTCACATAGCATGGTCCTAGCGATTTCTTTTAAGGTTTGATTTTTCCTCTCTACAACTCCATTTTGCTAGGGTGCTCTAGGTGCAGAAAAATTGTGATCCAACCTTTTTTCATTTCAAAACTTTTCAAATTCTCCTCCATGATCATTCCTTATGTTAACTATGGCTAATCCTTTTTCAATTTCTACTTTCTTACAATGACTTAAGAATGCTTGTAGAGCATGATCTTATGAGCAAGAAAATACACCCAAGTATGTCTAGAATAGTCATCAACTATTACAAAGCCATAAGATTTTCCTTCTAAGCTAGTTGTGCTTATTGGACCAAATAGATCAATATGAAGCAATTCAAGAGGTCTAGATGTTGACACAATTTTTTTAGACTTGAAGGATGTCTTAACTTGTTTTCCTAGTTGGCAAGCATCACATATCCTATCATTTTCAAATTTTAACTCAAGCAGTCCAGCACAAGATTCTTCTTAATTAATTTTGACGTAGTATGCATGGTCACATGTCCTAATCTCCTATGCCATAGCCAACTATCATTTTCAGCATTTGCAACAAGACATACTTCACTATTTACTTCAAGATCTTCAAGAAATATTACATACATATTCTTCAATCTATTTCTATAATGAGATTTTATTTGTACTCATATCTATCACTTCACACTTAGTTGAATCAAAGCACACTCTAAATCCTTTATCACATAATTGACTAATACTTAGTAAATTATGCTTTAAGCCTTTAACCAATAACACATGACTAATTTGAGTTTGAGAATTCTTAGTAACCGTACCTATACCATGTATTCTTCCTTTTGAATCATCTCCAAAAGATACGGTTCCTTCCTTCTTCTTATCTAGCTAAGTAAACAACATTTCATGTCCTGTCATGTGCCGTGAATAGCCACTGTCCAAGTACCAAGGCTGTTTCTTCTTGAGTTGAGCTTTTAAACATGTCTCCTTTAAGTTCAGCTCATCCTACAAAACAAAATTTCAATTTTTCTTTATAGGTACCCATACTTTGATGGGTCCTTGAGTGTTAGTTACAACAAAGGATCCTTTAGGAACCCAGATTTTCTTAACTTTCTGCACTGTTCTTTTCTTGAAACACTCATATGATAAATGACCATATTTACCACAATTATAACATCTAGGTAATGCTTTAGCTGAATTTTTACTGTGGTATACATCTCTTTTTGAAGATTCATTTTTCAAACATTTAAGAGTTGTATTTTCATCAAGAGTTATTTGTAAAGCTTAAGGCTTGTTTTTTAACTCTTGTTTTAAAACCTCAAAGTCTAATTTGAGTGTTCTAACTCAATTTGCAAAATATTTCTTTGCTCTAAAATAGAAGTGAACTCTTGTTTGATTTGTTCCAAATCATTTTCAGTAATGCAACCTTTTTCTTTAATGATTTGTATTTTGAAAAAAGTTTTTCAAATTCATCATACATGCACTCATACTCATCTTGTAAATCATCATAAGAATTAATACAGGGGGATGAAGGTACCTCTGTTTCATCCTCTTGTGCCATTAAACAGATGTTTGCTCTTTCCTTAGATTTTTCATCATCAGTTTCAGAGCTTGATATGTCACTGTCCGACCATGTAGCAGCCACTATTGCTTTCTTGGATTTCTTATTTTTCTTGGGGGTTTCATCTTTTAGCAATGGACACTCGGACTTGAAGTGACCAAGTTTCTTGCATTCGTAGCAAATCATCTCCTCCCTTTTGTTGGAGTCATTTTTGTTCCTTATTTTCCATGAAGCACCTTGGTCTTTCCTGAAATCTCTTCTAGTTAGCCTTCGATTTCTTCTACTCATTAGCTTTCTGAATTTTCTTGCAACTAGAGCTAATTCTTCATCATCATCACAGGAAAGTTCTTACAGCTCTTCTTCAAGGATGTTGGCTTTAAGTGCAATGCTCTTTTTCTTTTCCTTTGCTTTCTTTCGGTCTTCTTCTTCTTTTTCCTTAAACTCCAACTCATGAGTAAAAAGAGAACCACAAATCTCATTGAGTGTGATGATGTTCAAATCTTTAGCCTCTCTAATGGCAGTCACTTTTGGCTTCCAAGATTTTGGTAGGCATCTAAGTAGTCTCTTAACTAATTCATATTCAGGGATAGACTTGCCTAGTTGACTTAATTTATTTGTGATGTTTGTAAACCTATCAAATATGCTCGTGATGTCTTCACCAGGTTCCATTTTGAACATTTCATAACTATGTGTTAAGAGAGCAATTTTGGACTCCTTTACTTGAGAAGTCCCTTCATGGATTATTCTAAGTTTTTTCCACACTTGTTTAGCTGTTGTATAGCTTGAGACTTTGTTAAATTCAGTAGGGATCAAGGCACAATGTAATGTGTTGATGGCCTTAAAGTTTATTTGAACTTTCTTAGTTTCAACCTCAGTCCATTCAGACCTTGGCTTGGACATCAACTCATTTGTCACTACATTTACGGTCGAGGGCATAAAGGGTCCATCAGTTATGACGTCCCACATTTCATAGTCTATAGTTCTAATGTAAATTGACATTCTAGTGCTCCAATAAGGGTAATTAAAGCCATCAAACAAAGGTGGTCTGTTTGTTCATTGTCCCTCAGCCACTATTGATTTTTGTTAAGCCATTTGGATCCTCCTAAAGGATGTTAAGCCTTAATAGCACGAAACTTGCTCTAATACCAATTGTTGGTCCCTATAATATGTGCTAGAGAGGGGTAAATAGCACAATTTGGCTCTTGACAAGATTGGAAACTAATTTCAGAACTTAAGAAAATAAAAATAGAGAATAAAATGCACAACAATTTAGAGTGGTTCGGTCTAAGACCTACATCCACTACCTTGATTATCCAACTAAGGATTTTCTCACAAACTCACTAACAACCGGTGAAATTATAAGCTTCCACCAAGCTTTTACAATGGCTTGTACCAGGCTCAGCCACAACCTTTTACACTAGTTTTTCACGGGCTCAACTAAAACCTAAAGTGGTTTTCCAAGGCTCAACCACAACCTTTAACAATTAAGCTATCCCAAGCTTGAACAAGCCCTTAGAGTGACTCCTTTACTCCAAGAATATAAGAAAAGTAGTAAAAAAAAATGCCTATGATCACTGGATGATCTGATTGGTATAAGATTGAGTGCTAAATACAAATGCAAAGAGTAGGCATTTAAGTGCAGTGATGCTTTTCTGGTTTTTCTACTTTCTATAGCTCAAATCTCATTCAAGGCTTCTCAAAAACTTGTTTCTAATTATTGGAAGACCCTTTATACTTCGAGATTCAACTCTGATGGCAGTTTGGTAGTTTATATCAGTTAGAAACAGTTGAGAATGAGTTCCAACCGTTAATCTATCTTGTAGTGCTCTGGTTCAAATTGTAGACAGAGAGCTCTTAGTCAATTAACTTGGTTGACTAAGTTGGTTTTGTTTCTGGTTTGCAGATTTTGTCAGAGAGCACTTAGTCGACTAACTTGGTTGACTAAATTGATTCTGTTTCTCAAACTCTTCAGCCCGTCATTTCTCCAATTTGAAATTTGGTCAACCAATGTTCTTCCTTGTTTCACCAATAAGCTTCCTCCTTATTATACAGTTACATCTTATTAATTTTATCCTTCTTTTTCTATCAAAAATACTCTTTGAAGAGTTAATAAATTATTTCATATATTAATTTTCTGCACACTCAAGTAAAGGTATTAAACACAAATAAATGAGAGTGTTTTATTATCATCAAAAACTAATAGAGCCAACAAGCGTGTAATAACATTTGACTTGGTATGCTTAATGTGTAACTACACTTTACTTGGTATGCATAACGTGTAACAACATTTAACTTGGTATGCATAGCGTGTAACAACATTTAACTTGGTATACATAGTGTGTAACAACATTTATTTCTTTTTTCAATCTACCGTGTTGTACATTATGGGTTAACTGTTTGTTGGTGTATCTCACAAATACATGTGTGCTATGTTTTGCAGATGCAGTTGAGAGAGTATGATAACCTTGACACTTTGCTTGTTGTGTCGAGGGAGAAATGGGCGTTCAAGGTGTTCATTAACACCCACTGTAAGTGATCACAACTACATTACATCAACAAGATTCTCCAAGAGAAAGGGGAGTACGATGTAGTCAAGTGTATATGCTTTGGAATGTTACTGGATGTATATCCACAAGGTTACTTTTATGCTGGTCTCCTACAAAACATCATGATTCATCAAATCACTAAGACAGAGTTTGTTGGTCCTTATAATATGTGCTAGAGGGGGGGTGAATAGCACAATTTGGCTCTTAACAATATTGGAAACTAATTTTCAGAACTTAAGAAAATAAAAACAAAGTATAAGATGCACAACAATTTAAAGTGGTTCGGTCCAAGACCTACATCCATTACCTCGATTGTCCAACTAAGGATTTTCCCACAAATTCACTAAGAACTGGTGAAATTCACAAGCTTTCACCAAGCTTTACAATGGCTTGTACCAGGCTCATCCAAAACCTTTTACACTAGTTTTTCATGGGCTCAACTAAAACCCAAAGTGGTTTTCCAAGGTTCAACCATAACCTATAACAATCAAGCTATCCCAAGCTTGAACAACCCCTTAGAGTGACTTTCTCACTCTAAGAATACAAGAAAAGTAGTAAAAGAAAGTACCTATGATCACTGGTTGATTTGATTGGTACAAGATTAAGTGCAAAATACAAATGCAAAGAGTGGGCGTTTAAGTGCAGACAAGTGCAGTGAAGATTTTCTGGTTTTTCAACTCTCTATAGCTTAAATCTCATTCAAGGCTTCTTAAAACTTGTTTCTAATTGTTGGAAGACCCTTTTATACTTGGAGATGTAACTCTGATGGCAGTTTGGCAGTTTATGGCCGTTGGAAACAGTTGAGGATGAGTTATAGCCTTTAATCTGTCTTGTAGTTCTTTGGTTCAAATTGCAGACAGAGAGCTCTTAGTCGACTAAGTTGATTCTGTTTCTGGTTTGCAGATCTTGGCAGAGAGCACTTAGTCGACTGACTTGGTTGACTAAGTTGGTTCTTTTTCTCAAACTCTTCAGCCCGTCATTCCTCCAATTTGAAACTTGGTCAACCAATATTCTTCCTTGTTTCACCAATAAGCTTCCTCCTTGTTAGATAGTTACATCTTGTTATTTTTATTCCTCTTTTTCTTTTGATATACTCTTTGAGAAGTTAAATGATTAATTTCATATATTAATTTTCCTGCACACTCAAGTAAAGATATTAGACACATATAAATGAGAATGTTTTATTATCATAAAAAACTAATGGAGCCAATAATCTCCCCTTTTTTGATGATTAAAAAATATTCCTTGATTGACAGCATAGTGTCCTTTTAGTCTTTTTAGTTTTCTGCAGAAAATGAGGACTGCTCCCTCTAAGTATATGCTCCCCCTTAGTGTGTGCATATTTTGCTTACTTTATTCCAGCAAATTTTATTCTTGTCATATAGAGAGAATGACATTGTACACTTAGATTATATATGTGTATAAACATGTGCAGAAATCTGGAATGATTTACAACAATGAATGTTGACAGATTTTTCATAAAGAATTTAGCAGAGTTCTGTCAATCACCATACAGTCATCAGATTTTATCTATTCCCTTCATGATTCAATGGACATTCTATACACAACATCTATATCTTTTTATAAACAGAAGTTATTCTCAATGCCACATTGAAAATCATTTATTAGCTTGTAAATCAATATCAGCATAGCATCAGCAGATTTTATTCATGACAGTAAAAATACCAAGATAACAAAATATCAGCAGACTTCAATTTGTAGAAGTTAAATAACATAGACATTACAGCATTCACTTTTCACACACAACCATATAAACAACATAATTAAACTTAAGTGTTCAACTGCCACCATGGCACAAACAGTAGTTAATAAAAGAGTATTTCAAAATTTCCCTTGGACAATTTTGCTTCCTATCTCCTATTTTTCTAAGGTCCTGCTCTTGATTCTGCTTTCTTTTCTTTCCTAAGTTCTTGGTTCCTTCACCATAATATTTTTTAAAAATATATTCTCTGGTTCCTGCATCCATTCTACTCTCATTTTTTGTCAGCATCAAAGGAAGGGGCTTCTATTCATCTGATGTGTAAGAGGGTGAGGATTTAGTGCCATAGAAAGGGTTTAGAGGAAAAGGAGAGGGCTCTCGAAGAGGTGAATGTTCTGGTGAGGACTTGTCTGAGATAGGGATTGGATTATAAGGAGAAAAGGCTAAATTTGGTCTGGATTTCTCTACCAACCTAGAAGACTTTCTTCTTTTGAGAAAAACTGTCTTGGTGGCCATAGTCTTCTTTCCTTTGGTTGGTGGTTTTGCCTTAGTTGGTGGTGCTGCAGTAGCTTTTTCTTTCCCGGATTTTGCCTTTACTTTGGCAGCTGATGCAAGTTTTTTTCCCTTTTCCTACATCTCCACCATCTTTTTGAGTTTTTGTCCTGGTAGTGTCTTTTTCAGCTTGTCCCTTCTTAACCATTTGGTGGAAGACATCCATAATGGAAACTTCCTTTGAATTTGGAGGAGAAGCCTGGTGTTTCTCTGTCTATGAACCAACCACTTCAATCCCTTGTTTTGATTCATTTTTGCTTTAAAGTTCAAGAGAGGGTGTCTTGGCTGGCTGATCATCCCCTTGGTGAGAGTCTTTAGTTTGCAAAATAAGATTGACAAATTTGTAGGTGGAACCTTCAGCTTGAATACCAAAACTTCCAACATGAGGAGCAGATTTTTCTGATGACTTAGCTAAACCTTTAGCACCTTGCTGTGCTTGTGCAGTGCTAGATGTTTCAGAGTTGTCTGCAGCCACAGGTTCAGATGGAATGTTTTCCTACTTCTTCAGCTTGTTTTCCAACTTAGTGATTCTATCTTTAATTTTTTGTAGCTTTTTTCCTTGGTCAGTCAGCTTTCCATCAATCCTTATGAGCAAGTTGAAAATTACTTCATTTAAGAATCTATAAGAGGCTCCTTCAAGTTGAGCAGGTAGGCTGTGTTCTTTTCTTAGACCAGTCTTGGGGGTCTTAATAAACCTTTCTCCATCGAGCACATACCCCATTTTAACCAAGCTACCATAATAAATATCTTGATCTTTGGTTTTTACGAAGTCCACATCATACCGCTTTGCCCATATGCCCTTCTTGTGTACAAGGGATGTAATTACATTCCCATACGACAGGTTAACCTTATCAAGTTTGCAGGCACTTCTCATTTTTTCAATCATATATCTTCCCAGATTTAGAGATACCCTATTAAAGGCATGTTCCATCAGCCAAAGGTCCTGGAGGCTGATGTAGCTAAGACTTCCACTTCTACCTTGTATATTTGCTGCTATAAAATAATGTAAAATCCTAATATGAGGACTGATTATCAGTCCAAAATTACTTTTTGAGGAATATTTTTCCTTTCTCCTAGTGATGATCTCCCACATTGAGGACGGATCATATTTTTCAAGCAGCTTAAATTCACCTTCTTTACATTCTATTTTCAGCAAGCTTCCTAAATATTCAGTAATCACAATAAATTCTTTTCCATTTAGATAAACATTCAAACCATCTTCATCATAGTCATCAGAATCTATTAATTTCTTTCCTTTCAAAGCAATACCAGAATAGAATTCTTTAACCAGACTTGGACTATAAGACCTATTCTTAAAAGTGTTGTAACCTTTTAGTTTCAGTTCATCAAAGTACTCAGATAAACTAGTTTGGATTTCTACATTTTCCTCAAAACTCTTCCAATCAATAAATTTTCCATAAGAGATTGGTGCATTCTCGATATTCTTGAACCTATATTCATGCAACTTATTCCTAAACTTTGAAGAAGAAGAACTAGTACCTTTGTAGAGTGAGGGTTCTGTATCTTTCTTCTTCTCAATGTTCTGCTTTTTTTCTCTTAGTTTCTCGAATATTTCTTTCACTAAACCATGCATGATTTTCAGTTTCTTCTTCAAACTTTTCATTCTTGTTCTTTCCTCCATTGGCCTTTTCCCTTTCTTCTTTTCTGATATCTCTTTACTTTGAGATGTTCTTGCCATTTTAATTCTAGAAATTTTTAATGGTTAGGGTTTAAGTCAGTTTCAGAGGCAAACAGGAAGTTTTGGGTTTTTATTTTTATAACAACGGGTTCAAGGGAGAGAAAAGGAGAGGTTGTCAGCAGTTATTTCTAAAAAAAACTGCTCATCTTCCCTTAAGTGCAACCCTACTTTAATTCTTTATATTTTCAAAATTCCCTCTAAAATTTTGGTTATTTACCTTTGGCAGTATTTCTTCTTTCTTTTTGCACCCGATAAACTAAATTTTTACCTCATTTTACTTCTCTTTCTCTAAACTAATTGAGTCATATTATTTAATGTTGTCAGACCTCTCTTAGTTGACTAAGATTTCCTTAGTCGACTGAATGCACTCTGTTTTCTGTATGAGAGCCAAAGGCTTTCCTATAATTTCTTCACACTAATCATCCCCAAATTTCTTCTAATCTCACAGAATCTATCTTCACTCAGAGGTTTGGTAAAAATGTCTGCTAATTGATGTAAAGTATTCACAAATTCTATCTTAATATCATCTTTCACTACATGGTCTCTAATAAAATGGTGTCTAATTTTAATGTGCTTTGTCCTAGAGTGCTGCACAGGTTTTTTTCATATATTTATTGCACTTGTGTTATCACAGTATATTGGTACATTATGCATAGTTATTCCATAGTCGTTTAATTGTTGCTTGATCCAAAGAATTTAGGCACAGCAGCTACCTAGTGACACATACTCTGCTTCGACTGTTGACAAAGCTACTGAATTTTGCTTTTTGCTAGACCAAGACACAAGCATGCTTCCTAAAAATTGGCATGTTCACTAGTGCTTTTCCTATCAGTTCTGCTGCTAGCAAAGTCAACATCTGAATATCCAACTAAGCTAAAAATTGAGTCTTCAGAGTACCATATTTCTAGTCCTTGAGTGTCTATGAGGTATCTAAAAATTCTCTTAACAGTTGTTAAGTGTGTTTCTTTAGGTTGTGACTGAAATCTAGCACGCAAGCACACACTAAACTGAATATCTGGTCTACTTGCTGTTAAGTAGAGAAGAGAGCCGATCATACTTCTATAGAGCTTTTGATCTACATCTTTACCTTTTTCATCTAAGTCGAGTTTGGTGGATGGACTCATTGGTGTGGAAATTGATTTCAGCTTTAGCATATCTAATTTCTTGAGCATATCTTGAGTGTATCTTTCTTGGTTAATGAAGATTCCTTCCTTACTTTATTTAATTTGGAGACCAAGGAAGTACCTCAACTCTTCCATCATGCTCATCTCAAATTCACCCTGCATTTCCTTAGTAAAGTTCTTGCATAATGCCTCACTAGTTGCACCAAATAAAATGTCATTCACATATATTTGCACAACAATTAAATCATTTAGATATCTCTTAATAAACAATGTAGTATCGATGCTGCCTCTATCATACCCTTTTTTAACTAGAAATTTTGAAAGCCTCTCATACCAAGCTATAGGAGCTTGTTTCAATCCATACAAGGCTTTATGAAGTTTGAAAACATGATCAGATTTTTCAAAGTCTTCAAAACTAGGTGATTGTTCTACATATACTTCCTTTTGAATTAATCCATTTAAGAATGCATTTTTTACATCCATTTGGAACAATTTAAAATTCATGAAACATGCAAAAGCTAGCAACAACCTTATGGCTTCAATCCTAGCAACGGGAGCAAAGGTTTCATCATAATCTATTCCTACCTATTGGTTGTATCCTTTTGCAACCAGCCTAGCTTTATTTTTAACTACATTTTCTTGTTCATCTATCTTATTTCTAAATAGCCATTTTGTACCAACAATAGGGTGATTTGAACGTCTAGGTACCAATGACCATACATGACTCTTTGTGAATTGATCAAGTTCTTCTTGCATGGCCATTATCCAACTTTCTTCTTTTTCAACTTCTTCAAAGTTTTTAGGTTCAATTTGAGATGTAAAAGTTGAAAACTCACAAGTTTCTCTAGTTGCTTTCCTAGTTTTAACTCCTTGTGAAATGTCACCTATTATTTGGTCTTGTGGGTGATCTCTTACAAATCTCCAACTCCTTAGTAGATCATCATGCTGATTTTTTGCTCTTTGCAGATTTTCTAAAGGTGGAGTTTCATTTTCTCTTCTAGGTGAGCTTTCTTCATTGTTTTTGTTGTTTTCTAAGCTCATTTCCTCCATTTGTTTTTCTAGGACTTCTACATCATCATCATCATCATAAACTTCTTTTTGTAAAGCATTTGACTTATCAAAAACTACATGGATTAATTCTTCAATGGTTAAGGTCTTTTTGTTAAAAACTCTATAAGCCTTTGAGTTTAATGCATATCCTAAAAATATTGTTTCATCACTTTTTGCATCAAATTTCCCTAGAGGTTGTTTTCCATTGTTCAATATAAAGCACTTACAACCAAAACTCCTAAGGTGAGAAATATTTGGTTTCCTACCCTTGTAAAGTTCATATGGAGTTTTTGAAATCAAGGGTCTTATTGAGACTCTATTAAGAATATAAGCTGCTATATTTACTGCCTCAGCCCAAAGATATTTAGGTATGTTATTCTCACACAGCATGGCCCTAGCCATTTCTTTTAAAGTTTGATTTTTCCTCTCTACGACTCCATTTTGCTGGGGTGTTCTAGGTGTAGAAAAATTGTGATCCCCCTTTTCATTGTAAAATTTTTCAAACTCATCATTTTTAAATTCTCCTTCATAATCACTCCTTATGCTAACTATGGCTAGTCCTTTTTCATTTTCTACTTTCTTACAATGACTTATGAATGCTTGTAGAGCATCATTCTTATGAGCAAGAAAATACACCTAAGTATATCTAGAATAGTCATCAACTATTACAAAGCCATCAGATTTTCCTCCTAAGCTAGTTGTGCTTATTGGACCAAATAGATCAATGTGTAACAATTCAAGAGGTCTAGATGTTGACACCATCTTCTTGGTCTTAAAGGATGATCTAACTTGTTTTCCTAGTTGGCAAGCATCACATATCCTACAATTTTCAAATTTTAACTCCGGCAGTCCAGCAACAAGATTTTTCTTAATTAATTTTGACATAGTATGCATGCTCACATATCCTAATCTCCTATGCCATAGCCAACTATCATTTTCAGTATTTGCAACAAGACATACCTCACTATTTACTTCAAGATCTTCAAGAAAAACTACATACATATTTTTTAATCTTTTTCCTATAAATGAGATTTCATTCGTACTCATATCTATCACTTCACATTTAGTTGAATCAAAACATACTTTAAATCCTTTATGACATAATTGACTAATACTTAGTAAATTGTGCTATAATCCTTTAACCAACAACACATGACTGATTTGAGTTTGGGAATTCTTATCAACTGTACCTATACCATGGATTCTGCCTTTTGAATCATCTCCAAAGGATAAGGTTCCTCTCTTTCTCTTATCTAGTTGAGCAAACAGCATTTCATGTCTTGTCATGTGTCGTGAATAGCCACTGTCCATGTACTAAGGCTGTTTCTTCTTAAGTTAAGCTCTTGAACATGTCTCCTTTAAGTCCAGCTCAACCTACAAAACAGAATTTCTGTTTTTCTTTATAGGTACCCATACTATGATGGGTCCTTGAGTGTTAGTTGCAACAAAGGATCCCTTAGGAACCCAGATTTTCTTAACTTTTTGCATTTTTCTTTTCTTAAAACAATCATATGATAAATGACCATGTTTACCATAATTATAACATCTAGGTAATGACCCTAAACCCTAAACCCTAAACTCTAAACCCTAAATCTTTAGCCTCTCTAATGGCAGTCACTTTAGGCTTCTAATTTTTTGGTAGGCTCCTAAGTAGTCTCTTAACTAATTCATGTTCAGGGATAAGCTTGCCTAGCTGACTCAATTTATTTGTGATGTTTGTAAACCTATTAAACATGCTGGTGATGTCTTCACCAGGCTTCATTTTGAACATTTCATACCTATGTGTTAGGAGAGCAATTTTGGACTCATTTACTTGAAAAGTCCCTTCATGGATTATTCTAAGGCTTAACAAGCCTCTCCACATACTTCTTCACATGTTAAGCCTTACCATACAAGCATTCCAATCCCCACTGAACTCTCATCTCACCAATTATGTCCTTAGGTCTCAATGCTACTCCATTAGCCTGAAGTTTGTGTGACATAAGTTCTCCAATTATCTTCGCACTCACGGTTCAAAATTGCCTTTGCAAACCATTGACAGTACATGTGTGTACTTTGTGAAAAGTCTGAACTTGCCAATATTCTCCTTTAGGTAACTTCATTGCACGCACACCGATCTTGCATGCCTTGTCCTTTTAACTAACCTCAAAATGACCTTTACATGACCTTTTTACTCTTATCTCAAATTGTTCTTTTAGAGCCAACATGTTCAAAGCTCGTTTTAACTCAACCTTCGAGGAAAACATTTTTCCTTTGTATAAGAGATCATTAACACATGTCGACTCCTTAATAGTATTTGTTTAGAAGGATTACCTTTTTGCATTTGGAATTAGCCATCTACAAGATATCCCTACATTTTCCCTTTCTTGATAATTGTCATCGAGCAATGTCACAGGCAAATGAATCCCGTTCTCACCAGCGATGTGTTAATTGTATATGGGGTCATCACACTGAACATCTCCTACATCAACACCTCCAACAAGTTCCGTTTCACCTTCAACATTATTGCAATTTAGAATGTCACTGTCATAAAGCCAATCATCGTCTAAACTGTCATCATGCCATTCATCAATCCCGTCATATGAATTGTCATCAAATCTATTTTCACTTGCAAAGAACAAATTTTTATTTCCCTCATCAAATGCAGTATTATCCTCCAGTGTTGCAGTGTTGTCCTCAAGTGTTGCAGTCTCATTTGAAAATAACATTACACCCTCAACAGTTTCACCCAATCGTTGCATTTGTAGGACAGAAGCAAATAATTGGTTCGATGCACATATTGATCGAAATCATGCAACCAACTGTTTTGTGAATGTCGCGCATCTATTGGGTTGCACAAACTCTTGTGCATACGTCAATTGCCATTATTGTGGGTTATAAATCAAATGTTGTGATATATGTGAAGCACTATAAATTTCATTTTGATTGAGCTGATTACCATGTTGTACAGCTTCTTCTTATGACATAACATTTGTATGGTGTTCCTTAATGGTGACATACACAGTCGAAATATTCCTCTATTCTAGCAAAATCAACATCCTTGTTGTCCTTGATAATTGGATGTGATAGCTCTTCGGGGTGTACTGATCAATGCATGTAACTCAATCTTGTGAATTTTTTAGTTTACCTCAACAACATCTTCAACCAGCTTCATCAAGCTCACAAACAACAAATCACTCCTAACCCCCTACATTCGTGACTCACCACCCTTGTAAATGCCATCCACCCACTGACCACCGTGTCTTATCACAAGTCGCACAATTGGAACCCCACTAAAATTTTGAAAACAAAAAATTTGTCAGTTATTTTACACATTACATGCTGTGTTCTAAAATTTGTCAGTCATGTTGTTACATGCCATGTTCAAAAAATGTTACACACCATGTTCACAACATGTTACACGCCATGTTCAATAAAAATGTTACACTCTATGTGCTAACACATGTTTTTTCAATATATTTTTTACACGCCATGTGCAGTAAAGACGCACGACGTGTAACAACTCTGAGCAATATTTCTAATCCATGTTCTAATTTACACAAAAAGTTTCAAAAATTAATGTGTTGCAGCAATAAACCCAATAACATACCTTGATGTCATCTCTGCTCTAGGGTTTGTTTATTGACGATGATATGGCTAGATGCCGACAGATAGACCACAGCACGATGATGATGGTGCTCAACAGAGAGTTGACAGAGCTGATACAGTTCAAAGAGATGAGAGAGTTGAGCGAATTGAAACAGCTCAACATTTATTTCTATTTCTCTATGACGGGAGGGAGATATAAAGAGATTAATTTGTCAGGATGTTTTTAAAGGCATTTTGGTCTACTCATGCTTGTTTTCGGGTAAAAACAGATAACTTTATATGGGTAACTATTTCTGAAATCACCTTATTATAAGGGCTATTTCTCACAATTTTCTCTTTCTTGTACTCCTTGAATTATTAATATCGAACCCTTCAGTATTAGTTATTCTACAGGATATTTTTTATTTTGTTTTTATTTCATTTCATGAATCAAATATGTCATAAGAATTACAAAATTTTACCTTAACAAGATTAAGGTCAAATTCTAAATCAAATTTTGAATTCGATCCTTGTAGTATACTAAAATGTCGAATTTATTTTCTATTCTCTTATTTCATAAAATTGATTATTTATACTTTGAAAACTTTTCAATTTAAAGATAATAATTAACTTTGTTATGACCATTTGTTAAGTATGATGATGTGGAATTACTGATTCTTTGGGTGTCATTCTTTTAGTTTTTTTTTTTAATTTTTTACTAAAAGATGACATGGATTATGTGGCATCATGCAAAATTGGGAGGAAAATCCAAAATTTGACCCAAAAATGTGAAAGAAAAGAAACAAAAATTAAATGAAGAAAACCTAGAGAATTTGGAGACAATGAGAGAAGAGAATTAAAGGAAAAAAAGAAAGAATATGAGAGAATAAGTTGCATGGCTAGGTGCATAAGGAGAAGGGACGAGAACTAGTGTAACCAATGCTGGTAGCTTCAATTGATTCCAACCAATTTGAACAAATAGAAAAAAAAAAAGGCGAAGAAAGGAAACAAAAAAAAAATGATTTGTTCTTCTTGCCTTTTATTTCTTTTTAAAACTATTTTTTTCCTTTCTCTTGTTCAAACATGATTGTTTTTATTTTTCAAGAAATTTGGTTGTTAGATTTATTTGTTAGAAATTAACATTACGTCACTACAACAAAATAGACTTTTTTTTTACAGAATTTTTCGTAAGGAATAGTCAAGTTTCAATTGAAAATGCTTTTTTTGGACGAAATTTTCTGTTGAAAATTCTGTCTTTGAAAATGTTGTCAGAAGTACTTTTCATCGAAAATCCATTAGAACTCCGTTGGAGAATTCTGACAGAATTTTCGTTGAAAATATACATAAATCCATTAGAAAAAGGCTACATTTCGATATATTATCTTTCACAAAATCTGTCAAAAAACACAAAAATTCCAATAAAAGTTTTCATTGGAACGTCCATTGGAAATTATCGATGGATTTCCAACGAAATTTTCTATTGGAAATTACAAACAGATTTTCAACGAAATTTTTCATTGAAAATTACCAACGGAATTTTCTATTAAAATTTACCAACAGATTTTCTATTGGAAATTTGCAACGGATTTTCCTTTGGAAATCAATGCCAATGAAATTTTCTATTGGAAAATCTGTTGTTAATTTCCAATGGATTTTTTCTTTGAAAATGCTCTACTAATAGAAAATTCCATAAAAATCTCCAAAAACATAAATTTTTTTATTAAAATAATCATAATTAGAAATTAATAAAAATAATTTACGTAGTTTACAATTAACATGCAATTAAAATACTTAATTCAAAGTTGAGTTGGCAGAATTAAAAATCATTACAAACACTCAATATGCAAATATAAAATTAAAGTTAAATGTGTTATTGTATGCCATATTAAAAAAAGTATCCAAGTCAAATTCGAAAAATAGGCTATTATCATGAAATGTCACCTTACTCGTCAGAATTTAAACTTGAAGTACTCACATGGCCTTTTTTTCGAATGTTTCTTTGTCATCATTGCTTCCATAGTTGCCATAAATTCATTCATGGCTCCAAAATGTTGCATCATTGCTCACGCATCTGACTCATGTCATTTGATAGATTTTCCACTTTTTCTTCCAACCTAATGTCAAGGTCGGTGCAAGGTCTACCTACTGGCTCAGATGTTGTTCCATCATTAAGTTTAGTTGTAGTAGGCTTTCGAGAATTGAACCCATGCACGTGAGTGCATGTAGTCATCATCCTTCCAATTGTTTCAATCTAAGCATGCAGATCAAATTCTGACTATAAGGATGAATTTTCACTGTACTTTTATGATAATGCAACGATATATGTTTCCTACGAATAAAAAAAAGTAAAAAGAATTAGTATATAATTTTATTGTTAACTTTAGAGTAAAAATCAATCAATTTTTTATGTACACTAATAGTTTTAGACTTATTGTTTATGAAATCATCATGACCCCTTAAATGTCTATAGGTGCGGTTGAATACTTCCACAAAGCTAACATCTCGATTCATCTCATTTGCCTGCATTCATTTACAACTAAAGTCAATCATAATGTGTATATTTACATAACATGTAAAACATATTAAAATATTGGAAGTAGTATATAAAGCACAACAAATAAATACTAATTCATGCCATCTATCAAGCCCAGCTCTACAATATGTTTATTATGTCATTATTACATAAGAATGCATGTTTGCTTACTTGGGTACCTCGAAAATCGTTAAAGGACGGCAATGTACCAAATGGTACAATTAAGTTGAATTAAGCCTCGAACTAGTCCAAATAGAGATTTTAAGATGAAATTGAGAATTTTAAAATCTCAGAATGACTTAAAATGGTGATTTGGAGTTTGAGGACCGATTTGGAGTCAAATTGAAATTTTCATGACCTAGGGGCAAAATGGTCATTTTGCCACCCGAGGTTAAAATTAGAATGTTGGAAGAAGTTTTTGATCAAGATTGACTATTGAGAACATAATTTGAGTTTGAAAAGTGAAAAATTTTAATTTCGACATTTTTCCGAGCATAGGGGTAAAATAGTCATGTTACCACCCCAAGGGCAAAATTATAATTTTACACCACCCAACACTTGTCCAGCACATGGATTTTACCCAATATTATCATGGATAATTGAGGAAATTTAAGTGGTAGAGAGAGATTGCTTAATGGCTAAGTATGACACATGGACCAATGGAATGGTGACATGTGTCAAAATCTCAACCATTTATTATTTTCCTTATAAATTAGCACAAAATCAGCCTATTTCTCTTCATATGGCCTGCCAAAGCAAGAACAAAGGAAGAAAAGAAGAACAAAAATCCTAGGTGGAAAAATTCAAGGGAAAAGTGTGAAAATTCAAGGAAACAAGTGACAAAAGGTAAGATTTTTTAATTCTAGCTTATGATCTACCTTTCCCATACATTCTTTTGCATTTTCCATGGTTGAATCACATGATTTCATGATGGGTATCTTGCTGGCTGAACACTTAGAGAGAGGTTTTGATGCTTGATTTGGTTAGATTTTAAGATATTTTGGTGTTTTAGTTAGTTAGTGATGTGTAGCATGAAAAGCCAATAAGAAAAATTCATGTTCTCCCATCACCCATCATTGGCCGAATTCTCCATGTAGAATATTGATAATGATTTTAATTTTATTTCAAGTGATTTGGTTAGGAATTAGTGATTTATGGTGTGAGAATCAAGTAGGAAAAATTATAGTGTTGAGGCACCCACCATGGCCGAATTTTCCAAGAGAAAATGTGAGGATGATTTTGCCATATTTCAAGTTATTTAATTTGTGTTTGATGATTTGGAGCATTGGGAGAAAAATGGAATTATTTGGAGTTGAATTGGACGTATTGGAAAATTAATCGAGTGATAGATCGAATTAAACCAATACCGTTTAATTTAGGTACACAATTGAATTTGTGTAGAACATCGTATTAGACAATAATCTGAACAATTTGGATCCCATTTCATACATTAGTATAAAGCTTGAATTGGTTTTATAACAATTTAGCACAATGTAGTAAATGGCTTATTGTGCATTATGTCTAGGTGGTGAGCATTTTGGCAAAAGTAAAGAGATAGTACCCGAGGATCAACAATCGGAGTACTTGAAATTCGACTCCCGAAATAGTGAGTAACCTTATCATCATCTTAATTATCTAAAGTATGTTTTATTCGATTTTGTGAAATTTATGGAAAATGAATTAAATGATTAATTTTTCGGTTTTATAAACCAAATGTGATTTAATGAAATGATTTCATAAAATTGTTTTAAAATTGAATGATGGTTTGAAAATAGAGTAATTAGAGACTGTTTTTGTGTGTTGTGAATTCATGATTCCAATTGATTGGCTTATGGCAATATTGGCATGAATGGTTGATTTGATAAATGTGTTGGAAATGTATAACTTGTTGATTTGCCTTGAAAGGTTGTGAAATAAAATAAAATAATTGCCATGTTATGCTATTGCAAATTTTATTGTATGGTGGATTTAGCTTGCTGCAGTGGGCGGGTTTTTTGTGGACCAGCCTATTAGAGGGGTACGGAATCTCGTTATATTTTACCTCGGTTTGAGAGGTGAGTAGGGTAACTCCCGAGGTATAACTTTTAGAGTTCATTTCATGCCAAACCACCACGTGAGGGTGAACTCAGCCAATGCCAAGGAACGGCTATGTTTTCAAAATAAAAACATGATTTATGCGTACATAACTTTTTAACAGCCTTGGCGAACTCGGTTGGGATAGCCCTTGATCAAGGTATCCCTGATAACTGGGTATGAGAATGATTTTGGCACGAGCTAAAGTTTTAAGAAATTCATAAGCCATGTTGATTACTCGATTTATATGAATTGATTTTATTTGGTTGAAACTTGTTGAAAGGTGATGAATTACAATATGTTAAACTATTTTATCTGTCTCCATTTACTCAGCTTTAGATATTTTAGATGGTATTTGTTTACTCACTGGAATTATATAATCTCACCACCCTCCTTTCCACCCATTTCAGGCTCAGAATAGGCTGTAGATAGCTGATTTCATTGAGACTACCATTGGATTTGCATCCTCCAAACTGTAGGTTCACAGTCTTCTTTACTTTTAGTTATTCGGGAGCCCACTGGTTATTGTAAATTAAATTAAATACTCTGGCTTACTATATTATAGTATTTATGAATTTATTTTTCTTTTACATTGCTACAAAAAAATTATTTACATATAACTCTAAAAATATTGTTTTATAAGAAAATTAAATATTTTATTGAATATTTTTTTTATTTTTTATTATATCCAAATAATCATAATTTCATTTGAAATGAAGGTTTTAGATGTTTAAACTTATTTTTTATTATGAATTATGTGTTTTGTACTCGCATATTACATTTTTAGTGGATTTCGAGATTTTGAGGAAAAATGATCAAAATGCCCCTGTGAGAAAAAAATTGTTTTTCTATTGTTTTGATTTGGAAATAGTTTATAATCTCTCAAAACATAATTTTAGTGACTAATACTCACAGGGGAAACGAGAAAAACTGATGTTAAGCTTTTCGAGGTTTCGATTGACATTCCGGGTAATGAATGTCTATTGAGACGTTGCGGCGGTTGTCACGGGCTCGATGGGAGTTCCGATTGACACCATCCTTTTTTGCATGAACAAGGAATGGAGCTGAACTATCGGTGTGCTTTGTAATGATTCTTTCTTTTTACATTAAACGATTCCTCCTTGCTTGTTTCGATTTGTTTTTCCATTCTTTTCTACCCTATACTGTATCGATAAAGGCATCCCAAACTTCATTTGTGATCCATTTCCTTGACATGCCTTGGCAATCCATGATGTTTTTTGTGTTGCTTCTTTCTTTACTTGTGTTATCTCTTCTGAAAGCATGTCTCTCAGTCGATCAGAACAAATTTTATTCCATATTTGTCGAACCAAAAGATCTTCATTTGAAGCCTAGACAATTTTTCCTATAATAAAATAATAGAGTAAATAAAAAATTCAATACATAATTAAACACAAGAAGTTATAATTTAATTGAATATTAAACATAGACTTCAAATTTCTTAAACATGAATTCCTTAACATTATTAGGGATTTTCTTCCATGTCGACCATAAACTGTGGAAGTGATTTTTTATGATTCTTGTTATTGTTGTGGTGACCCTTGTTTCAAAAAAAGTACTACCACAAGATAAAAGAAAATTATTGCTTAGTAACATATATAAGAGATACAATAATTTCATTACAATATAAGATAATATACCTATCTCCTAAATCAACGGATGTACCATGTCCACTTACACCTAAATCAACGGATGTGTATCCATGAGAATCGTGGGCAAATGTCACATTGATTAGTAGCTCTGTAGATGCATCAAATGAAGAAGGTGGCTTTGAGGGTAAATCATTGGCATACTGTCTTTGTGGATGAATGGATAGATTAGGAAATGCACCAACATTCGTAAGTGACAACATAGATCTAGAGGCATTTGGTGCTCGAGGTCTTGGTTTTGAATGCTTCCCTTTAACAATAATTTCTGCAATGTAACAAAATATTCATCATCAAAATATAAGAATTAAGACCATTCCCATTCATGTTTCCAATAAAAAATGTTAACAAAAACATGGAAGCCATGCTAAAGAAATTGAAACAAACTATCAAAATCATCATCAAATGAAAGAATCAAGGCTAATTCTCATACATGTTTACAATAAAAAATGTTAACAAAAACATGCCATTCTGACATACATTTAAATATTTTAAAATAAAAATAAATATAATAACATATCAAGATTTTTTAGTAATAATAATAATTAAGTTAAACAATTATGTCAGAAACGATACAAAACCAATAACATATATATAATATATAATAATATA
>NC_030850.1:23182995-23236640 GCF_000208745.1 Theobroma cacao | reverse complement strand
ATATATATATATATATATATATATATATATTTCTAACATCATTAATTGTTGCCAGAATAAGCAAATTCATGTTCTTCATGGACTACATTCCCATTGCTATCACTAAAAGTTTCTTCATCTTGGTCCTCAAGTTCTTCTCCTTCTTCTTCCATGTCATCTTCTTTGTCCTCAATCAAGACATTAAACTCTTCATAATCACCACTTGTTAATACTATAGGGATATCAAGGTCCTCAGAAGGAGTAATATTAATTGAAATAGACACATCATTTTCTTAGTACACTTCTTTATTCAGATCAATTTCATTTTCTTTGTCTCCATTGATGGGTTTGGCTATGGATGGTAGGCTCAAAATAAGCAGCGGAAAGAAAATTAAAACTTTATAGGTAAACAACAAAAACATGCCTCCACCCATGGATCACCTTGGTGATATTTAACACATAAAAGCACAAAATAAATTATTGTTTAAAAAGTTACCTTGCCAAGTAATTTCGTAATCACAATGGCACTTTCCAAAGCAATCTCACGAACACCACAAGGACCAAAAACCCTAGCCAATCAAGTGCTTGGCCTCCAATGGTAGTACACACGATTGCATTGAACCTTCAACAAAGGAAGAAGTTTTTAACTATACTTTGTGCTAGCAAATAGGACAACAATTGCCCTTTTCTTTTTTTTCACAATCTTAGTCGAACCTTTCTTCAAAATTGCTTCATAAGCAATTTTCTCTTTCACACAAAGGGAGTGGTGGCAAAGAAAGAAAACGTTTTTCTTTTTCTGACAAAAACTACATTTTCTTCAATTGTGAAAAACTCTCATATAGAAAATAGTTAAAAGGTGACTTATATAGTTAGGTTAAAATAACTTCAATTTTGCAATTAAGCCCTCAATATTATAACACATTATAATATTGGGCCTATTACTTAATTAAATTCTTTTAATTAAGTCTTTGGAAATTAAAATCAAAATTAATTTCCTTTATATTTTACAGTCAAGGCCTTATAGTTATAACTATTTATAATTATGCCAAAAACTTAATTAAACTCTTTTAATTAAGTTTGTAGAAGTTAATTACCTAGCATGTGATTTAAGTCTAACTTAAATCGTCACTCTCCCAATTTAATTCAAATGCAATCATTGTGTGTGACCCATTAGGTTCCCAACATGTTGGCAATGGAATTGATTAATGGCTTAATTGATTAATATAAATTTCAATCAATTAGTTTATAATCAATTCCATAAACCAAGATTGGCATCTAACAATGCATCATGGCCACTCAATTTTTGGGATAGTCAAAGGGTTATTTGATAACCTTTAAGTGTACAGTCTATCAGTGTAATTCATTCCCTCATCATATATCCTGCAGATGATAGGAGCTTGGTACAGTGTCTACTCTTTTTTACCTCCATATTTGTTCCTGCAATTATAGCATTAGCTTTATAGAGAGTTATGAAACCTTTTTCATAATCTCCATGTCGCCTTGGCCAAGGACTTCAATAAGCTAATGTTAACCAAGAACTGATAGGATTTGTCTTCTAAAACACTTGAGGTGATGATTCTTATCTTGACCACTCATTTGCCTTCACATACTTCATACTATGCCCAAAAGCATCCTGTTTTGGCAGCCTTGGTTAGGCACCCGTTAGGATGAAATCAAAGTATAGCACTCCACACATAAGACAACATGGTGTCTCAAGTCTAGGGAGTATTTACACAACTGACACATGAGAAGTGTTGCATAGACACTAGAGTGTATAACCAAATGCACTTCTCATGGCGGGTCATGTTCAGTGAACTTGCTCTCTTAAGCAAGCACCTATATTCTAGTTCCAAGTATCTCTATACTTCAATCTATGAGATCAATTGCTTACTTCTAAAGTAAGGAACATAGAATATACCAGTCTGTAAGCATCATTAATGTCCAGTCTCAATGATACATTGACCAGGAACATTTTTGAGATTATGCTTTGATGCATAGGAATCTCATAACTGCAACCCATTACAGTTTCCTTGCAAGGCATATTAATCTCATGAACTTCATCTAATTAGACTTATAACTCATTATAATTGATGTCTTATTGATGAAGGAAAACCTTTAATCATTCAACATTAATGATACTGTTGCATGATTAGAATCAAACCTTAACCAATCACAATTGGCTACAGGGCTCATCCCAACATCCACTACATGGAAAGTGGAATCTACTCCTAGCTTTTCTTTTAAATACAGCCCACCAATCATGTTGATCTCTTTTGGTTGACGGATAACTATTATAGTAAACTTAGTGAGCGTGTACAGCTAAAACGAATGGTTCATTTGTAGCAAGCATCGAGTTGTGTTTAATTTCAGTAAAACCATGAAAGGGGTTGACCCTAACACCTTTTTCATTGTCAAACCAATGACACGTAAATAGCACAACTCTATTTCCAATACCAAAATATTCCAACTTGATTATATCCACCAAGATACCATAAAAGTCATGTTCATAATTGTTGTAAAAACTCCCTTTGACACATACCCCACTATTCATTGTCTTATGATTTTGCCCATAATCTAAGGTGTGGAGCTTGAAACCATTTACGAAGTATCCTTTGTAACACCTTGTCATATGTCCTGGACTAGGAGAAATTTCAAGTATATGTGGGTCAGTTTCATCCCTATGTTCTGCAACCTACCAAAATGTAATACAAGAGCATCAATTGTTAATGCACATCAGTAATGCCTATTTATTATTAAGTGGCAACTTATAGATTACACATAAACTTACATATTCTTATAACCACTGTGCAAATCTTGCTTCACGTATTTTCTCCAATTCATCTTTTGATACATGGATAACATCACTTTTCACCATTTCATCTAATATCCTGACATTACATCAACATTACAAATCAAGATTATCTTATATCAATCATTTAGGTTAAGGTATAATGGTATTTACTTAATAATTGGAAGCATCTCCTTGCAATTCGTTAAAACATATAATTTGGTAGCATATAAAGCATCTTCGTCTAAAAATCAAGATTTACCTAGTTGACTAAAAGCTCTCCTAGGATGAGTGAAAATTGAAAGACGACCGTTAAAGTCCATGTCTCCTTACATCATCATTATCTGTCACTCGATTTAATCTTGTCCGCACAGTAGGTTCAAAATACAAAGAGCAAAACGAGGAGACTTCCTCAATAACATATGCTCGCATATGTTTCCCAACGAAGGCTTAATTTTCACTTTTTTCTTCAAATTATGCAAAAACCTAAACATCAAAATATTCATAAAATTTAATAAGTACCTTAAACTCTTCTAATGAAATAGTTGAAATCTAA
Organism: Theobroma cacao; assembly: GCF_000208745.1. Taxonomy (NCBI): domain Eukaryota; kingdom Viridiplantae; phylum Streptophyta; class Magnoliopsida; order Malvales; family Malvaceae; genus Theobroma; species Theobroma cacao. The sequence continues at coordinate 23,233,317 of NC_030850.1, read as the reverse complement.
TAATAGATATAGTACCTTTCAAATGGATACATCCATCGATACTGGATAGGTCCACCAACCTTAGCCTCGTAAGTTAGGTGAATCGACAAATGCTCCATAGAGTAAAAAAAACTAAGAGGAAAGATTTTTTCTAGTTTGTAGATAATTTCAATAATTCTTCCTTTCAAAGCTTTCATGTGATCTATAAGTATTTCGGTTGAGTATAAATCTCTAAAAAAATGATATATCTCAGCAATTGCATCCTAAATTAAGTTAAGTGCCATATCACGAAAGGTAATTGAAAGCAATCGCTGCAAACAAAATGACAATCATGACTCTTCATCCCATAAAATTTGCATTCGATCTCATTAACACACTGAGATGTTCGATGCAAAACCATCAAGTAATATCAATTGTTTCACCCAATCACAAACAAATTTTTTCTTGCTTACTTAAAGTGTATGAGGCTTTAGGTTTGAAATTTTTTTCATTAATTTCCACCAATTTCAATTCTGGATGCTTGCAATACACTTTCAAATCTTGTCTTGACTTTAAGTTGTCTTATTTCTTCCCCTTAACATCCATCATAGTGTTGAAGATAATCTCATGGACATTACATTCAATATGCATCACATCTAGACTGTGACGAATAAGAAGCGTATGCTAATAAGGTAAATCCCAAAATATACATTTTTTCACCTAATTATGACTTTGACTAAAACTAGGAATCTTCTGTTCACCACATTTTGTTCCAATGGGGATATCAGGAAATGAATTCAACCATGATAACATCAAGAACTTAGAAACCTAGTGTTGTTACATCGAGAGCAAGGACATCTAATCTTATTCTCCTGCATATGTAGGGTTAGAAGATGCAAAATAAATAAATTCTTGAACTCCATTCATAAATCCATCCTTCATGAAGCCATTAGGAGTTAATCATTGATACATCCAAGATCCATCTCTTTCCATTTTGTAGTCCTAATATGTTTTCACAGAAACAATTGCAAATAAAAACCAAAATCGTAATTAGTGCAAACTTGTGAAGAGACCAACCATGCATTCAACATTAATAAATATATGTAAAATGTTATATACATCTATATATTATTGCCTTTTGGATTTGATCTATAAATTAAAAATTAAATTAATACTCGTTTCCATGTTGTGTTTGGATATGGGCTGCCTTTTGATATTTCATGACTAAATCTAGGTAATTTCCAACACTGTTACATTATTTTTCTTAATATTTTTTTATCCTTTTACCAACCCTTTTAAAGCACTTTCATAATGGCATCAAACACTATGCAAAATGATGGAAAAGCACCAACTATATCACTTTAATAACTTATTATAACAAAAAATAGCTTATAATTGTTTCAATGCTATATGGTTTATCAATTACTTACAACTCCCAGCGCAACATCGTTGAAGGCAGTGTGGTACTCAAAACTTGGAGTTGGAAGCTCAAGAGTGGGATAAGCAAAAAGTAAGAAGAAGCTCAGTGTAACCTAAAAAGATGTAACTGAAATAGCAAGAGTAAGCATAAATTAAATTTAGAAACTATATATTACAATTAAACATTCAAAACTACGGCATAAAAGTGGGTGACTCATAGAGAAATAATAATAATAACGTTATCAAATGAATATCTTATGTTAACAAAATGCTTTTAAATTACAACACAAATCTTATTTTCATGAAAAATGTGGATTTTTAATCATTGAACTAAGTGTGACTTTACTTCCTTGCTCATCACTTCCTTCAAATATTTTCTTTCATAAACATCTAACTTATATTCAAACTTTACAAATGCAACTGATATTTCTCTACTATAAATATCATGCACCTATTCTATGCATAGTCATAATTTTGTTTTAGTATTTTCAATTCAAAGATTATTGAATACACAATCAAGCATATAAATATATATATGTATTTATATGTATATACATATATAGTCATTACTTTGTTCAAATAGTGGACTATATAGAAGATTATCTATATCTTTCAGCATAAAATTTCACCGTTGGTGCATAAGATAATAATATATTATTAGTATTAGCAAATCATTTCGAAGTTAATAATAATTACCTAGTCTACTTAAAGTAAATAAGAAATTGGACAAAATGATTTAATTAATTTGTTACAAGAGCAATAATTTTTTTATACAAAAACTAGAAGCTAAATTTCTTATTACTAAACTTAATTTTGATAAAAGGAAAATAAATTTTTCTACATTGGTCTATAAATGATGCTTACCAAAACAAATAATCAAAGTGCAAATAAAGACATTTAAAAAATGAAGAATAAATGAAAAGAGTTGTTTCTACTTAGTCCATTCAACTTCATTTTACTATAAACTAAAGTATTTAATAGCCATATAACATTCACCATATGAAAGCACCTAACGGACAATTTAAAAATGGCCATCTAATATGCTTTGTATTTGGTATTGGTGTAACAGAAAATTAAAATATTCCAATCATAAGATACAGAGTAGATGGATAAGTGTGGAAAGGTTCATCTTTACCAAAGGAAATGTACACAAAATAGCTTTTAAAATAGATATTTATTATTCCATAGTAAGTAGTAATGTTTATTATTAACTATTAAAATGTTATTAATTAAATAGTAATATTTTATATAAAACATTTATTATGAAAGTAATAAAAAAGTATGGTCATTATATTATAATGAAAATATAAATATAATAATATTTACTATCAAGATAGTAAAATATTTGTATATTAATATTTCTAAATGTGTTCTTGAAATAAAATAAAATTACATGAAAATAATTATTTATTAAACACAAGTCTAGTTAGAGGGAAAGTTTGTTTTGTGTATTTGATTAGTCTGAAGATTTGTATCTTATTTTGTAAAGTGAAAGATAATTTCCATGTTTTCATATTTACTTTGCGTTGACTATCAAATGATCCTATTTTTGGGCAACCAAGTATTAGAAAAAGGGAAAATCAATATGTAAAAACCAATTTTTACAAAACAAACAAACTAGCCTTGATTACAGGATAATTACATCCAAGTTGACCTCACGCCTAATACTTACCAATTTCTACAACTTAGTTGCGTTACATACAAATGTTTAACTTGCTAGGCAAATGAATGAATGATTGGATTCACAAAATGCCTTGTTTATGTCCAAAACTATGTCAAAAATTCCATGCTTCAATAGTTTTAAAATTTTCGATTATCATTCTCTGTTAAGAATATGAAATTAAGTTTTAATTTCACTATTTCAGAGTCAATGCAATGAAAGTTGTCATCTTTACAAGAAGAAGAGGTTAGTATAGGATGATTGGCTCATGATGGAAATAAGCTTAAGTTCACTCAGAAAATGCCTTTAAAATAATATAAAATTGTAAGTCACCTAAAAGAAGTGTAGCTTAGATATGATTGGGAAAATTCTCCACTAATAACAACCCAAAATTGCTATAGTCTAGAATTGTAGAGAAACGAAAAGGAACTTGTTTGTCTCTTCTTATTTAATAAGATTTCTTTAAATTACTAGAGCATGACAATCACAGCATCTACAACTTTATAAAAAAATAGCAACGCTTTCCCAAGGGAAAAGGAGAGAGAGAGAGAGGCAAATTTCGATTCCTAATGGTCTAACCACACTCCAAACCAGCTCAATTTACAAACTTTAATTAAATTATCTTTCAACCAGTTACTAAACTACAATCAAAAGACATATTAAAAACTAGCAGAAAACTGAGTATTAGAAATATGTTCTCAAATTTTGTAGATAAACTTATGGTTGTAATAACTGCTTATTCAACTCTAGTTTTGTCACGATCCGAAACTCTCATCGGGCCCATGACAACCGCCGCGACGTCCCAATAGGCACTCATAACTAGAAATGTCGATCAGAACCCTGCAAAGCTTAGCATCAGCTCTCGCATCTCCCCAGTGAGCGACAATTATTAAATCTCGCAATTCAAGAAATCATAAGTCGTTTCCAAACCAAAATAATAAAATATTATTTTCTGGCTCACAGGGGCATTTTCATCATTTTTCTTCGAAAATACCGAAACTCGCCAAAAACATAGTGTAAAAGCTAAATATGTTCATACATACTTTAAATTAGATAACTGAAGTATAAAATTACTTTTACAGTGACACGTGGGCCCCCAACTAACCAATAAGGTGCAAGTCTGTGAGCCTACAATTTTGTCGATGCAAGGCTAATTGAAGTCCTTGATGCAATCGGCTATCTACCGACTATCCCGAGCCTGAAATGTGGGGAATTGAGGGTGGTGAGATTATAAAATCTCAGTGAGTAAACAGATACCATCTAAACCATCTAAAGTCGAGTAAATGGAGACAGATAAAACAATTTAACATATTGAAATTCATCACCTTTCATCTTGTTTCAACCAAATAAAATTAATTCATATAAATCGAGTAATTAACATGGCTTATGAATTTCTTAAAACTTGGCTCATGCCAAAAATTATTCTCATACTCAGTTATCAAGGATACCTTGGTGGAGGGCTATCCCGAACCGAGTCCGTCAAGGCTATTAAAAAGTTATATACTCGTAAATCATGTTTTTATTTAGAAAACACAGTTATTCCTTGGCGTTGGCTGAGTTCCCCCTCACATGGTGGTTTAGCGTGAAGTGAACTCTAAGGTCATACCTCGGGAGTTACCCTACTCGCCTCTCCAACCGAGGTAAAATATATCGGGATTTCGTGCCCCTCTAATAGGCTGGTCCACAGAAAATCTGCCCCCTGCAGTAGGTTAAATCCACCATACAATAAAATTTTGACAGCATGACATGACTAATATAATATTATCCAGCCTGTAAATGTAAAACAAAACAATTCATACAGTTCACCAAAAACACAACCCAGCCAGTCATGCAAACACATTAACATAAGCCATCAATTCAAATCATAAATTTACAACACATCAGGGGTCTCTAATTACTCTATTTTCAAAATCGTTATTTCGTTTCAAGACAATTTATAAAATCTTTTCATTTAAACACATTTTGTTTATAAACATAAAGGTTTACCATTTAAACCCATTTTCCATAAAATCATAAAATCGGATAAAAACCACTTTAGATAATTAAGACGATAGTAAGGTTACTCACAATGTCTAGAGTGCGAATTTTCGAAGTACTCTGACTACTGGTCCTCGGTGCAATTTCCTTACCTTTATCGAAGGACTCACCACCTTGACATAGTACAAAATCGAGAAACTTACTACTGTGGTACTAAATTGAAATTAAACTAATTTAGACTACTAATGCATGATATGGAATGCAAAATGCACTGGTAACCATCTAATCCTCAATATTGGCTTAATTCGTCTTATCACCCGATTAATTGGCCAATGCGTCCAATTTAGCTACAAATTGCTCCATTTCTTTTCCAATACCTTAATTCACCAAACACAAGTCAATTGACCTAAAATTTGGTAAAACCATCTTCACTTTTCTTCTTAAAATTTTTGGTCAATAATGTTGCATTAATACCGTGATTTTTCCTACTTAATTTTCTCACCATTATTTATCATTTTCTAAGCCATTTCTCTTGAAATTATAACAATCCATCACCCACACACATCAAGGAAGATTCGGCCAATGAAGATTCATGGGGAAAATGGATTCTTTTTTTGTTGTTTTGTTTCTAGACATGGTAAACTAACTAAAAACACTAACATAACTTAGAATCAAATCAATCTAGCATCATTCTCTCTCCATACCCATTCCAACCAGCCATGAATTCATCATGACAACATGTAATTTAACCATGGAAAATGAGGAGAAATGCATGAGAAAGGTAGATCACAAGTCAAAATCAAGAAATTTTACCTTTTGTCACTTGTTTCCTTAAATTTCCCACACTTTTCTCTTGAAATTCTTCACCTAGGGTTTTTGTTTTTCTTTTCTCCCTTTGTTCTTCTTTCTTCTTGGTTTGGCCGGCCATATGAAAGAAAATAGGCTGATTTTATACTTATTTTAAAGCTAAATAAATAATGGCTATAAACTTAACACATGTCACCACATTATTGGTCCATTTGTAATTTCTTAACTATTAAGCTTTCTTTCTCCACCACTTAAATTCCTTCAATTATCCATGATAATATTGGATAAAATCCATGTGCTGGACAAGTGTCGGGTGGTGTAAAATTACAATTTTTCCCTTGAGGTGGCAAAATGACTATTTTACCCCTATACTCAAAAAATGTTGGAATTAAAAATTTTCACTTCTCAAACTCAAATTATGTTCTAAATAGTCAATCTTGATCAATTTTAGTCAAAAATTTCATCCAACACTCACATCTTAACCTCATGTGGCAAAATGACCATTTTGCCCCTAGGTCATGAAAATTCCAATTTGACTCCAAATCGGTCCTTGAACTCCGAATCACCATTTAAAATCATTCTTGGACTGTAAAATTTTCAATTTCACCCTAAAATCTCTATTTGATCTAGTTCGAGGCTTACAACAACTTTGTTATACCTCTAAGTACAATACCGACTTTTGTAAATTTTTTAGAACTATCCTAGCATGCAAACATGTTATCCATCACATGTATGTCATGACAGGTATTTTATAAGGTCAGGCTTTACAAGTTTACTAGGACTTGTACATTCGGATGTATGTGGTTTTATGAATACTAGTGCTAAAGGAGGATACTTCTACTTCATCACCTTCACAGATGACCGTTCATGCTATGGTTATGTATATTTGATGAAATATAAATCTAAATCCTTTGACAAATTCAAAGAATATAGAGTGGAGGTTGAGAAACAAACTAGGAAGAATATTCTCACTCTTAAATCTGATCAAGAAGGAGCATATCTGTCACGACCCAAATCCCAGGCCATGACCCGCGCATAGACCCAATAGGCGTAGCCCATTAGACCCAAGCAAGCCTCTTTACGAGATCCTGTTCCTCATTCCATCCATCATCTTTAAACCTATGTGTTGTAATTCTCGACGATGAATGTTTCAGTAATATTTTATAGCAACTGAATATTCATATTTGTATTACCTTAAAGTACTGTCATTCATTGCCATCTCATAAGGGCATCATTATCAATCCAACATATACATACTTCATTTATAACATGACTCTTAGTAGTTTACATTGCATATGTGTGTGCACAGACAAAAGACTCTCAACTGTCAATAGAGTGACTTTAAGTGAAGGTATCGCTACTGAGATGCCATAGTACCTACCAAGAAGACGAGCATACGTGGACACTCGATCTAGGTCCCAACTACCTCCGAATTTGAAAACATGAAGTTTAAAAACAGTGAGTATAAACCCAGTGAGTGAACATAGGAAGGGAACAAGCAACGATAAGAAAAGTTGATAATCATGATGCACTTATTTGAAAACAATGCAACTTAGTTCAAGTTCTTATTAAAATCCCTCCATTAAACCCCTGGTTATTAAATCATTTAATGATGAAGGAACCATATTTAGTATGAAATTAGAAAGAGAGGAAATTTCTAGCAATTATCCAAGCAAGGTAGTATAAACAGAATGTTTCTCATTGTAATAAAATCAATTTGTAAATACACGGTAAATTTTCAAGATTCATTATGTGCATCTCACCCAACTCATGTGCATCCCACCACATCGTGCACATAGCCAGAAATCCCATCTCACCCAACTCATGTGCATCCCACCACATCGTGCACATAGCCAAACATCCCATCCATCTCCCTCACCACCGTCATCAGCGGCAAGTGCACACTCACCCCGCACATGCACGGTTGCATTTGTCACACAATGGTACCATTTATGACATAGTATATATATATATATCAACATTATACAAAAACATATGGATTCATCATTTTACCCATTTCACTTTTCACAACATCAAACATTTTATCAAGGGCTTGTTCGTAGGAAATTTTAAAGCAAAAACCGATGAAATTTCCAAATGATTCATTGAAACACGTAAACATTTCCCCAAAACATTTTGAAATGCAAGTTCACTCACCTTATGATAGAGGGATATTACATCGCTATTTGTTTGGAGGCGTATCTAGCTATTCTATTTGCCAGTCGCTCGTTATTCCCTCCGGCACGCCACCACCATGCACTATCTTTACTTTTGTACTTCCTAGCAACAATCAAATTCAATATCTTTAGTGTACCTCATTTCTACTTCTCTTTTTCCTTCAATCATGAATCCTCATAGAACTAACTTATATCTTGACACATTCTTTACCAAAGTGGCCTTTATCTTTACTTGCATAATTCTTTAGATTATGGATACCGGTAACTTATTTATGACTCTAGCACATATATAAATCTTGTCTAAGGATATTTATCAAGTTTATCCATCATTTCCACAACAATTATCTAACATATAGCAGCAGCTATAAATTTACTTCCATCAACATTTTCTAAGGCTACATGTACCACCATCCTCGTTTACATGTTGCCACCAAGCATAACATTAATATTCATTCATGCACACCAACATGCATAACCTTTTAAACCTTTCCTAACAACACATATCTACACACCAAACTTCCAATCAATATAATTGCCTTCCAACCATACCCATGACATCACAATAACACTACATATGCATGTAATCATTCTCACCATACTAGACTAATCATAAGCTTCAAATTGTAGCATTAAGCTTACCACTTGGTTTTAGCTTGAATTTCACCCAACGAAATTTATAATTTCCTCACACCCATGGTCACCATAGCTGCCACAAAAAGATTCACACATCATTTTTCTAAGAATTTAACCAACCATAAGTTTAAAAACACAAAATCCTTACCTTAGCTTGCTTGAATTACAAAACCAAGCTTTTCTTCCTTTTCTCTTTTTTTCTCTCTTCTCCTCGTAAGGTTTATATGTGCTAGAAATTGGGGTGTAAAAGTTTAGGTTTAGTGCCCAAGAAGTTTGGAGAAGAAAGAAGTAAGAAAAGAAAGGAAATAAGAAGAAAACAAGGAAAAGAAATTGAAAAACTCCATTTTCATGGTGGTAAAGGTGAATATGGCGTTGGGTGGGGAGGAAGAAAAAAAGAAGTTGCTGGAAGCTGCTGGAAGCTGTTGGAAAATGATATTTATAGCCAAAGGTTATCCAATTTTTCATGCAATTACAATAATGCCCTTAACAAGGTGCCTTATCTTACTCTTATCCTTTGTGCAATCTTTTTATTCTTTAGAGACTGAGAAAATGTCCAAAATCCTCTAAAAAGGTCCCTTGAATAACCTCCCAAAAGCCCTAGCTTCCAAAGTCCCATAAACTTGTTATTGGTGGAAATTACAGTCAGGGTCGCGGCACTAAGTTTCCAGTGCTGCAGCTCTCAAGGTTCTGTCCAACTATGTTCTTTTGGTGCAGTACTTTCACTTCGATAAGATTTTGACCACCTTCTTGTTAGAACTGAGCAAAGTGGTAAACATCAAAGTTGTAGTCCTACCTGTTAGATTTCTAATGTTTTAAAAATCATATCATTTGGACTTGTGTAGTGGGAGATATACTTGAAAAACTAAAACATATGCAGATAGAGCAACAGTCCATTGTGCACCTTTCTTCAACAATTGAAATTATTTTTGATCCTACTCCTATAAAAACATAAAATAAATATAAATAACATTAAACTAGCATTGTTAGCCACCATATCAAGGTATGGGGTACTACAGTCTCCCCCACTTAAAATGAATACGTCCTCGAATTCAAATCGACGTAGGGTGAACAATCAAAGTTCTAAAATTCTTTTACATCACTTTCATTGGCCATTCGTAACATAAGATCTTGGTTTATGCCTCATATCAACTTCCAATCTTTATAGAAAACTCAACAATGTCATGATATATAATTATGTGTACTACTCTTGTTGGATCAAAACAATATCATTCTTCATCTTATGAAGAGAATTCAAATATGTTGTTAATTCTGGCCACACCTCAATGAAATCATCCTTAAATCATCAGTTATGCATGTTTACTTAACCATCCACAATTTCTTTGCCTTGATCCTTTATCAAACCTTCCAACATTCAAGCATTTATTCCACCGTTGACTATGGGTCTAAATCGTCAACCAACCTCTATTACATTTTACATACTTCCATACAAATTCCATTTAAGCATTTCATGATACATAAGGATCAAACACACTTTATTCATTTCATATATATTCAATATCATGGGTAATTCAAATCTGGTACCCGTTAGTAACCATATTCTTAAAAAAAAACAAAACTCTAGTACTTTTATGATCGAGCGCTCACTAGATAAATCTTAACTTATACCACGAAGCATTTCAATAAATCATGACATTCACATACATCCTTATGATCTTAACTAATCTCTTTAATCAATAACTCAACCTCTCAAGGTTAATGTTGCTCAAAATTTTTCTTTAAAGTTCTTTTCCAAGTCTTATCTTGATTAATAGCTGTTTCTACATTTCCAATGTCATAGCTAGTTCGTTCGTCATCAATCACATACAACATATCTAACTTGAAATTCCTTAAATTTACTCCAATCGTCAGATCTCATGGCCTTATTTGTTTTTTTTTTTCAATCTGAAGATGAAATTAAACATTTATCTTTCCTTAAGTGCACTTTAAGATCAAGGAATCAGTTACTAAGACCTTTTCAAAATTAACTTTTTTAGGCCTTTTTACCTTAGAAAATTAAATCCATAATCCTCCATTTTGAATCATGGGCTTTATGCCAATCAAGGCAGATTTTACACTTTTCTTACACAAATTCAAATGCACAACCTTCATGTATAAGCTATAAATTTTTCCCCAAATCACCATAAGTCCAAACTTCATATTGAAGCTATGTAGTACTAATACATTCTATTCCTTTAGTCTTTAGGGAATGAAATCCGTGGCATACTTCTCTATTTGTGTACTTTATGATAACCTAACAATTTCTAGCTTACAATTAAGCTAGTTCATATGCCAAGCCTCTCAAGCTATATCCAAAAGCACCAAGTTTGATCATGATATAATAAAACTTTATGAACTCATACCAAAAGTATAAACACCTACCTTTAGGCTAACAGAATTATAATCAACTTATTCACTGCTAAAATCAGTGATAAATTATCTTAATCATTGTCTAACACTATAACCATTAGTAGAATATCATCATCGAATCAAATTATAACCAACCCGTATGAGCTTTTGTACCAATATGCAACATATATATCCATACATATATATTTCCAAAAATTTTAACTTTGAGTACCCTTAGGCATATCAAGCTCAATTAGCCATCTGTAAAACCAAAATAACCAACAATCAAGTTTAGATTCATTTCTTCTTATAGTTGGTTAGATCATGCTCATCATTTGTGGTGAATACACAAAGCTGATTTCAATATTCCATTCTCATACAAGAGTCAACCATTATAGTATTCCCAAACACCACATGTTTTATAGTCGATTTTCTTAGCCAAAATTCATATTGTAGTATTCCAATTCTAAGTCATGTCTCATTACCAAATCTTTACTTGTATATGAGTACTTGAATTCTCAAATCATCATCTTTTTCTAAGTAGATCTCTACAATTCCCATAGTGTATTTCTATTCCCTCACCAGTAGTAGCATCATTTAATCAAATCGTATTACTCTCGTTCTCTAAACATTTGAAACATATTTCAACCTTTGCCTACCCTTATCAAGCACTTTCCCTTAATAATTACTCAAAATGAATTAAAATTTATGGGGGAAGCAGGTGTCACAATTTATGCCTTACATCTACAAGTATATCGAGATCGCAACCTCATTAGGTCTATATAATGGTAAGATAATCATTGCCTTAGACCAACATTTCTAAACATCCTTATATTTGCAACATATTTTTATACTTATGTGACATATCAGTCACGAGCCCCAACTTGACTATATAGTCATTTGCTCTTTGAGCTTTAATGTTTTCTCGTTGTGAAAAATTTCTCGAAATACATCATCAGGGTGTTCACAGAGTAGATACAAGTCCGAAACTTATAGTCCAATGCTTGAAGCAGTGAATACAATCTCATCGTTAGAGTTCTATCCTTATCTACCAATCGTAGCTCCCATCATTTATCTTACTTTTCATTCACTCTTTCCTTATCCTTTAACAAGGCTTAGTTTCTTGTCTCTTTTATTTCTTAGGACTTGACTTTAGTCTGCATAATGTTTATCTTAATACTTCACATGGTAATTTATCTCAAGAACTCTCTAACTCCCCTTTTTTTCTTACATACCTTTATATAAGGCAATAAAGAACCTTTTCAATTCATTTATATAAATACATTCTAAAACCTTACAACTCCAATCAACAAAGCTGAACATCAAGTCTACTGTCCATAATTCAGCTTACAAATCCGTCTCCATGCCACTCACATCTTGTTCTTGCTTCCTACCATAAGATGTCTCTAGCTCTATGGCGCTGGGTGGTCAGCACTATGGCTCTACAGCCATTGGAAATTTACTTTATCAAAACAACTCCTCAAACTCGTAAATTACAACCCCAAGTATATGTCCACATATTGATAACCTTTATATATTTCATGATCATGAAAACTACAATTTGTAAAACTAACTTTCTATCATACGTACGATATCAGAACATTAATTTCAACATCTATTTCACCCTTTTTGTGGTATGCCAAAATTGTTGGTAAGGCATATTTCACTACTAACAATCTTATTCCTTTACCGTAACATTTAGTGCAACTTTGCTTAAGCACTTGTCTCCAAATAACTCTTAAATACATAAATATCAAATTGTACACCACTTAGTGTTAAAATCTTGATTTTCTTTTCAATCCTTAACCAATTACATTTATAAAATAGATAATTCACTTAGTTGTCACATCTCGCTCTTGCGGCCATAAGATCAAAATTGTTCTAAACTTAAGATGCAGAAACTCCCTCTTAGAGTATATCCAAAAATCAATATTTCTAAGTCCCTTACCTTTGAAGAAATCAAATTCATAACTAATCATTTGCACCATAGTTTGCATACTAATCCAACTAGACTCTTAAATTGATCCTTTAAAGCAATTCGTATATCCAGCTCAAATTTAAAACTCCATAAGGCATTTAGACTAGAATCAATTTTCTTAAGTCATTTAACTTTAAACTACCACATTCACCACTAGTCCTTTAATTCATTGGCTTCGTACTAAGCATAGCAAAATTTAAGTTCATCCTTAGAGCATATTTGCTTTCTAACCTTTTACTTATTGGCCACACATCAAATACAATCCATAGTCATCTAATTTTTTCTTCCCATTAACAACCATGGGTTCAAATCATAACTCCACCAAATGAATAAATTATTACAGATTGAACAGTCCAGCTCCACCCTTTTCCATCCTAATCGGAGGGATATATCATTACATTGACCTTGTGTTAGAAGCATTTGCTTTTAGATCTCTCTAACATTGGCTAGTGTCCCGAGTGGCATCTCAAACCTAGACAATGGCACCACTTATGACCTTTATGTAAAGTTAGTGAAAAGGGTAGGTTACTAAGAATAGGAGTTGATATAGCCTCTTGTTTATGACTTGTGCTGCAGTCACAAGCCATAAACAATACTCTACATTAACTCCGACAACTCCGCTGACTAACACGAGAATCCCTAGGACTCGACTAAACCTAAAGCTCTGATACCACCTTTGTCATGACCCAAATCTCGAGCCATGACCCGCGCATGGACCCAATAGGCGTAGCCCATTAGGCCCAAACAAGCCTCTTTATGAGATCTTGTTCCTCATTCCATCCATCATCTTTAAACCTATGTGTTGTAGTTCTCGACGATGAATGTTTCAGTAATATTTTATAGCAACTGAATATTCATATTTGTATTACCTCAAAGTACTGTCATTCATTGCCATCTCATAAGGGCATCATTATCAATCCAACATATACATACTTCATTTATAACATGACTCTCAGTAGTTTACATTACATATGCGTGTGCACGGACAAAAGACTCTCAACTGTCAATAGAGTGACTTTAAGTGAAGGTACTGCTATTGAGATGCCATAGTACCTACCAAGAAGACGAGCATACGTGGACACTCGATCTAGGTCCCAACTACCTCCAAATCTGAAAACATGAAGTTTAAAAACAGTGAGTATAAACCTAGTGAGTGAACATAGGAAGGAAACAAGTAAAGATAAGAAAAGTTGATAATCATGATGCACTTCTTTGAAAACAATGCAACTTAGTTCAAGTTCTTATTAAAATCCCTCTATTAAACCCCTGGTTATTAAATCATTTAATGATGAAGGAACCATATTTAGTATGAAATTAGAAAGAGAGGAAATTTCCAGCAATTATCCAAGCAAGGCAGTATAAACAAAATGTTTCTCGTTGCAATAAAATCAATTTACAAATAAACCAGCAAATTTTCAAGATTCATTATGCGCATCTCACCTAGCTCATGTGCATCCTACCACATCGTGCACATAGCCGGACATCCCATCTCACCCAGCTCATGTGCATCCCACCACATTGTGCACATAGCCAGACATTCCATCTCACCCAGCTCATGTGCATCCCACCACATCGTGCACATAGCCAGACATCCCATCTCACCCAGCTAATGTGCATCCCACCACATCGTGTGCATAGTTGAACATCCCATCCATCTCCCTCACCATCTCATCACCGGGCAAGTGCACACTCACCCCGCACATGCACGGTTGCATTTGTCACACAATGGTACCATTTATGACATAGTATATATATATATATATCAACATTATACAAAAACATATGGATTCATCCTTTTACACATTTCACTTTTCACAACATCAAACATTTTATCAAGGGCTTGTTCCTAGGAAATTTTAAAGCAAAACCGATGAAATTTCCAAGTGATTCATTGAAACACGTAAACATCCCCAAAACATTTTAAAATGCAAGTTCACTCACCTTATGATAGCGGGATATTACATCGCTATTTGTTCAGAGGCGTATCTAGCTATTTTACTTGTCAGTCGCTCGTTATTCCCTCCGACACGCCACCACCATGCACTATCCTTACTTTTGTACTTCCTAACAACAATCCAAATTCAATATCTTTAGTGTACCTCATTTCTACTTCTCTTTTTCCTTCAATCATGAATCCTCATCGAACTAACTTATATCTTTATACATTCTTTACCAAAGTGGCCTTTATCTTTACTTGCGTAATTCTTTAGATTATGGATACCAGCAACTTATTTATGACTCTGGCATATATATAAATCTTGTCTAAAGATATTTATCAAGTTTATCCATCATTTCCACAACAATTACCTAACATATAGCAGCAACTCTAAATTTACTTCCATCAACATTTTCTAAGGCTACATGTACCACCATCCTCGTTTACATGTTGCCACCAAGCATAACATTAATATTCATTCATGCACACCAACATGCATAACCTTTTAAACCTTTCCTAACAACACATATCTACACACCAAACTTCCAATCAATATAATTGCCTTCCAACCATAACCATGACATCACAATAACACTACATATGCACGTAATCATTCTCACCATACTAGACTAATCATAAGCTTCAAATTCTAGCATTAAGTTTACCACTTGGTTTTAGCTTGAATTTCACCTAATGAAATTCATAATTTCCACACACCCATGGTCACCATAGTTGCCACAAAATGATTCACACATCATTTTTCCAAGAATTTAACCAACCATAAGCTTAAAAACACAAAATCCTTACCTTAGCTTGCTTGAATTACAAAACCAAGCTTTTCTTCCTTTTTCTCTTTTTTTCTCTCTTCTCCTCCTAGGGTTTATATGTGCTGGAAATTGGGGTTTGAAACTTTAGGTTTAGTGCCCAAGAAGTTTAGAGAAGAAAGAAGTAAGAAAAGAAAGGAAATAAGAAGAAAACAAGGAAAAGAAATTGAAAAACTCCATTTTCATGGTGGTAAAGGTGAATATGGCATTGGGTGGGGAGGAAGAAAAAAAGAAGTTGCTGGAAGCTGCTGGAAAATGATATTTATAGCCAAAGCTTATCCAATTTTCATGCAATTACAATAATGCCCTTAACAAGGTGCCTTATCTTACTGCTATCCTTTGTGCAATCTTTTTATTCTTTTGACACTAAGAAAAGGTCTAAAATCCTCTAAAAAGGTCCCTTGAATAGCCTCCCAAAAGCCCTAGCTTCCAAAGTCCCTTAAACTTGTTATTGGTGGAAATTACAGTCAAGGTCGTGACACTAAGTTTCTAGCGTTGCGATGCTCAAGGTTCTGTCCAACTCTGTTCTTCTAGTGCAGTACTTTCACTTTGACAAATATTTTGACCACCTTCCCGTCAGAACAGAGCAAAGTGGTAAACATCAAAGTTGTATCCCTACCTTTTAGCTTTCTAATGGTTAAAAAATCATATCATTTGGACTTGTGTAGTGGGAGATATACTTGAAAAACCAAAACATATGCAAATAGAGCAATAGTCCATTGTGCACCTTTCTTCACCAATTAAAATTATTTTTGATCCTACTCCTATAAAAACATAAAATAAATATAAATAACATTAAACTAGCATTGTTAGCCACCATATCAAGGTATGGGGTACTACAATATCTTACCCAAGAGTTTCAAGACTATCTAAAAGAAAATGGGATTCTCGCATATTGGACTCCTCTAGGGACTCCACAGCACAATGGGGTGTCTAAGAAAAGAAATTGAACATTATTGGACATGGTTTGATCCATGATGAGTCGTGTAGATCTTTGTATATCTTTCTGGGGATATGCCTTAGAAATTGTTGCTCATATACTGAACCAGGTTCTTACCAAATTAGTTGATAAGACACCATATGAGATATGGAGTAGGAAAAGGCCTAACTTGTCTTATGCCAAGATTTGGGGATGTACTGTTGTTGGCTCCATTAGTTTTTGATGATAATAAAACATTCCCATTTCATTTGTATCAAACATTTCTATCTAAGTGTGCAGGACAAAAAGTCATATGGAAATAATAAATCAACCTTTCAAATGTGTATATCAAAAATCATGAAAATGAAGAAAAATGATTGATCAACAAAAAGAAAGGTCTTTGGTTAAATAATGAAGAATGTTGGTTGACTAAAATTTAATTTGGAGAAATGGCGAGCTGAAGAATATTGAGAGATAGAACCAACTTAGTCGACCAAGATGTGAGTTAGTCGACTAAAAAGCTGCTTCTAGACAGAACTAACTTAGTCGACCAAGAAATGGGTTAGTCAACTAAGTGCACACTGCCACAACTACTAGGCACAGGGAGCAGAAAATAGAAATGAGTTAGTCGACTAAGATATCGGTTAGTTGACTAAGAGCATTCTGCCTGCAAGTTTAAAATCTGCATTAAAAGACAGAATAACCGCTAGAACCGACTCCCAACTGTCTCCAACAGCTAGAAAATAGTCAAACTGCCATCAAAGATGTTTCTCCAAGCATAAAAGGGTCTTCCAACAGTTAGAAATAAGTTCTTGGAGGTTTTGGAAGGGATTTGAGTCACAAAGAGCTAAAAAACCAAAAATCTCTTTTGCATCTCACTGCATTTAAATGGCCATCCTTTGTATTTGTAACCTACACTCAACCTTGTACCATTTAGATCAACTTGTAATCATAGGTACTTTCTTTTACTTCTCTTCTTGTATTCTTAGAGTGAGGAAGTCACTCTAAGTGTTTGTTTCATGCTAGGTTTGCTTGAAAGTGTTAAGGTTCTAACTTAGCCTTAAAAGTTAGGTGTTGGGTTTTAGTTTAGCCCATGAAAAACTAGTGTAAAGGTTTTGGCTGAGCTTGGTAAAAGCCATTGTAAAGCATGGTGAAAGCTTGTTAATTTCACTGGTTTATAGTGGATTGTTTAGAAAATCCTTGGTTGGATAATCAAGGTAGTGGATGTAAGTCTTGGACCGAACCACTCTAAATTCTGCTGTCTTTTTTACTCTATTTTTGTTTCATTTTCTTTTCTTCATTTGTCTCGCCTTTATCTAGACTTTGAGACAATATTTGAAAGAGCCAAATTGTGCTATTCACCCCCCCTCTAGCACATATTATTGGGACTAATAACTATTTATGTGAAGCGACAATGTCTAATAAGCTAGAAGCAAGATTAGACAAATGTAAATTTGTGGGATATCCTAAAGAAACACATGGATATTATTTCTATAATCCCACTGAGCAAATGGTGTTTGTCTCAAGGCATGCCACTTTCCTTGAGAAAGAGTTCTTAAATGAAAAGTCTAATGGGAGTAAAGCTGTACTCGAAAAAGTTCGAGACCCACAAATTGGCATTCCCTTGGAACTTGAGCCTGAGATTGTGACATTTGATGTACAACCACAATCTCAAGAAGCACAACCACTCAAAAGGTCTAGTAGAATACGTCAAGCTCCAAAAAGATATGGATTTCTCTTGGAAAGGGATGCATTGCCCATAAATGATCAACCTACAACCTATAAGGAGGCGATGTTAGACATCGATTCTGAGAAATGACTAAAAGCCATGAAATTTGAAATGGATGCCATGGATACCAACCAAGTATAGACTTTGGTGGACCCATTTGAAGGGATAAAACCCATTGGGTGCAAATGGGTCTTTAAGAAAAAGACCAATGTAGATGGCAAGGTGCAAACCTTTAAAGCTAAACTGGTAGCAAAAAGTTATAAACAAAGACAAGGTAATGACTTTGAAGAAACCTTTTCACCAGTTGCTATGTTTAAATCCATTAGGATTTTGCTTGCAATTGCTGCATACCATGATTATGAAATATGGCAAATGGATGTAAAAACTGCATTCCTTAATGGAAACTTCCAAGAGAAAGTGTACATGACACAACCTGAAGGTTTTATATCCAATGCTAATGCTAATAAGGTGTGCAAGCTTTAAAAGTCCATTTATGGACTTAAGCAAGCTTCTCGGAGTTGGAACATCCGTTTGGATGAAGCTTTAAAAGGGTTTAACTTCATTAAAAATGAGGATGAACCATGTGTCTATAAAAAAGCTAGTGGGAGTGCCATAATTTTCCTAGTGCTCTATGTTGATGACATATTGCTCATAGGAAATTATATACCATTGCTGCAATCTACAAAAATTTGGTTGTCCAAACAATTCTCCATGAAGGATTTGGGACAGGCAACCTACATTTTAGAAATAAAGATCTATAGAGATAGATCTAAAAGGTTGCTAGGTCTCTTCTAATCCACATACATAGACAAGGTGCTAAAAAGGTTTAGCATGATGGAGTCCAAGAGGGGATAGTTGCCTATGCTGCAAGGCATCTATCTCTCCAAAGACATGTGTCTAAAGAATAAAAAAGAGAGAAATCGCATGGATAAGATCCCATATGCTTCAGCAATAAGATCTATCATGTATGCGATGCTTTGCACTAGACCAAATGTATCTTATGCTCTAAGTGTCACAAGTAGATACCGAGCTAATCTTGGTGAAGGTCACTTGATAGCTATGAAAAACATCCTAAAGTACTTACAAAGAACTAAGGATGAATTTCTAGTTTATGGAGGAAATGAACTCCAAGTTAGGGGTTATACGGATGCAAGCTTTCAAATTGACAAAGATGATAGCAAGTCACAAAGTGGATATGTGTTCACACTCAATGGAGGTGCAGTGAGCTGAAAGAGTTTCAAACAAGAGATGATTGCGGATTCTACAACTGAAGTCGAATACATCTCTACATCTGAGGCAACGAAATAGGCAGTTTGGATTAAGAAGTTCATTACTGAACTAGATGTGGTTCCTAGCATTGTTGATCCTGTCATGATCCAAAACCTAGGCCATGACCGACACATGGGCCTAATGGGCATAGCCCACTAAGCCCAAGCAAGCCTATTTATGCAATTCTGATCATTAATCCTAACCATCATTTCTAAAACCACATATTGAACTTCTCAACTAAAAATATTTCAATAACATTTTATTATGTCAAAATAATGTCACTTGTTTGCCAACTCATGGTGGCATCAGTAATCAAATATACATAGTTGACTTATAACATGGATCTTAGCGGATTACATTACATATACATGTTCACAAGTAACAGACTCGTGACCATTAGCGAAGTGATCGTGGGTGAAGGTACAGCTACTGAGATGCCATAGTACCTACCAAGAGGACGAGCATACGTGGACACTCTATCTAGGTCCCAACTGTCTTCAAATCTGAAAACATGAAGTTTAAAAACGTGAGTATAAAACTCAGTGAGTGAACATAAGAAAGGAACAAGCAATCGATAGGAAGAATTTGGAAATCATGATGCACTTGTTTCAAAAACAATGCACTTGATTTAATTTCTTACTAAAAACCCCTCATTTCAAACCTTGATTAATACCCTCATAGTGTTTCACAAACCCATGATCAATCCATGAAGTTAAATGGGTGAAAAGTATGTCAAAATCAAGCAAGGTAGCAAGCATGGCAGCAAGTTTCTCGCTGCAGTGAGAAACAATGTTAGTTTGCATATATTTTAGTTTTTCTAGCATATCTCTCTCTAAAGAAGTCCAATTGACCTGTTTTTTGGATCATTAGAAAGATAAGAGATAGGGATACAACTTTTATGTTTACCACTTTTCTCAGTTCAAACGTGAAGGTGGTCAAAATCTTCATTGAAGTGAAAGCACTGCATCAAAACCCGAGAGTTTCTCGCTGCAGCGAAATTTCCTCGCTGCAATGAGATTCATTCTCGCTGCAACGAAAAACAGGGTTGGTTTATGCCCCCACCACCCGAGAGTTTCTCACTGCAATGAGAATGCATTCTCGCTGCAGCGAGATTCAGGGCAAATGACCAATAAGGGGTTTTCACATGCCACAAAATCCATCCCTACCAAATTGCACATCAAAGTGAACACATTGACAATAATCAAGTTATCAACATTCAAAACAATCACATATTATAATCATAAACTTGCTATCACATATACATCTATAAACATATATCAACAAGTACACCACCCCACTTCATTCATCATCATAGCCAGGTCATCATCATCATCAGCTTATGCGCACTCCCTACTCGCACATAGTCGGGTCATCACCATCATCGGCTTATGCGCACTCCCTACTCTCACATAGCCGAGTCAATATTATCACACAACATTATTCATCAATGCACAACATATATTCATATATATATATATATATATATATATATATATATACATACCAACATAATATAAGAGCACATGGATTCATCCTTTTGCACTTTTCACATTTTAGCAACATTAAAACATTTATCAAACGCTTGTTCCCAAGCACCCATTTTTAATGAAAAGTTGGATAAAATCATGCAAATAATTCATCTCAACACAATTCTATTTTCCAAAATTATTTTGAAATGCAAGTTCACTTACCGGGATTGTTGAACCTCTAATCGACTCTAACTTCGATTATTACTTCAAACGGACATGTGAGGCCTTGTTGGAACCTATCACTCATAATATAACTATCAAAAATATAACAGCCCATAAATCAAATTTCTAGCTATCTCTAACACCTTAAAATCAAATTCTAACTCATTTCTCACCTTGGTGGGTTTTTGTAGTTGAATTCCTTTACAAAAGCTTCCAAGCTACCATGGCAAGTCTTTTTTTCTCTCTCTAAAACTTTCAACTAGTGAGAGAAGTGCTGAACAAAGACTTTTTGAGGGTTTTAAGGTGTAAAAGTGGAAAAGCATGAAAAACCCTATGAAGGAGTGGGCAAAAGCATGAAATTTAAAGTTTCCATGAGGGATTTATGGAGGATTCAAGGTTTTCCTCCCATGGAGAATGAAGAAAACGTGAAATGAAGAGAAGGGTTGGGCTAAATAAGGAGAAGCTGCTGGAAGCTGCTGGAGCATAGATATTTATGCTTCAAGTAAATCAAAATTTTCACTAAAATTACCAAAATGCCCTTAACATGGTGGCTTTGTCTTCCTCCCATCCTTTGTGCAACCTTTTTGCTCTTTTGACACTGAAACAAAGTCCATAATAGTCTAAGGGTACTCGGGTTCATGAAACTTAAAAATTTATACTCGAGATGCAAAATGACCATTTTGCCCCTATCGTGGAAATTATCACTATTTTTATCTTCCTTATTTATTTACCATCATAAACATCATTCATTCATTCCTTAGGCCTATTTAGATCTTAATAGCATCAAAAAAACCCACTCGTAGGAGCTCACTAAGAGAAATTATGAAATTACCCCTAGTCTGCATTATCGCGTTTACTTCTAGTTACGTGTCTATAGGGGTCGAGATTTCACAGGTTCACTTCTGAATTACCCTTTTAACTCGGTACTTAACCTAAATTGGCATTCGTAAACTTTATTAGCCACCGTATCAAAATACGAGGTACTACAGATCCAATACCTTTGTATTATGATAACAATGGAGCCATTACACAAGCAAATGAGCCAAGGTCTCATAAAAAATTTAAACATGTGTTGTGGCGTTACCATGTGATCAGGGAAATCATTGGAAAAGAAGACATTTGCATAGAGCGTATACCCACTGAGGATAATATTACTGATCCTCTCACTAAAGCACTATCACAATAGAAGTATAATCATCATGTTGAGAACATTGGTATTAGATACATAGGTGATTGGCTTTAGTGCTAGTGGGAGATTATTAGAATAAGCCCTACAAGCCAATCTATGGTGGTATGGGAATTGCAATTTTGAGATAGTCATGTATGACATTTTGTTATTCATAATAACATCGAGGTAGTTCTTTATCCATAAGTTTGTGAATTGCTTATTTTTTGTACTTATGTAGATAAAGCCCACAGAGCTATATATGCCTTGCAAAGGAATTGTATTGAGATACAATTATGAAATCTTTATGCATCAAAGCATTGTTCCTAAAAGTTCCTGATCATTGTATTATTAAGACAAGGCATAAATAATGTTTAAAGATCAGCACATGTTATGTTCCTTACTTGTGAAGTAAGCAATCGCTCTCATAAATTAAAGTATAGAAATACTTGGAACTAGCATGTGGGTGCTTGCCATGGGAGAGCGAGTTCACTAAATATGAACCGTCATGAGAACTGCATTTGGTACCTCAATCAAGTGTCTATGCAATACTTCTCATGTGTCAGTTGTGAAACTACTCCTTAGACTTGAGACACCAAGTTGTCTTATATGTCGAGTACTATGCTTTGATTTTATCCCTACAGGTGCTGAACCAAAGATGCCAAAATAGGATATTTTTGGGTATAGTATGAAGCATATGAAGGCAAATGAGTGGTCAAGATAGGAATCATCACCCCTAGTGATTTAATGGGAAATATCTCATTTGTTCTTGGTTAACATTAGCTTAATCAAATCCTTGGCTACGATGATTAGGAGATTATGAAATGAGTTTCATAGGTCTCTATAAAACTAATGATCTAACTGCATGAACAAATATAGAGGTCAATAAGAGTAGGCATTGCACTAAACTCTTATCATCTCCGAGATATATGATGAGAGAATGAATTACACTGAAAAACTATACACTGAAAGGTTGTCAAAGAATCCTTTGACTCTCCTCACAACTAGGTGGCCATGATGCATTGCTAGATGCCAATCATGGTCTATGGCATTGAATTAGCTAATTTAAAATTGAATATGATTCATTTAAATTAATTAATTAATAATATTATAATTCAATTCCATTGCCAACATGTTAGGAACCTAATGGGTCACACACAAAAGTTACAATTTGGATTAAATTAAGAGTGTGATGATTTAAGTTAGACTTAAATCAAATTCTAGGTTTTAACTACTAAGGACCTAATTAAAAGAGTTTAAATAGATATTGGTTAAAAATTATAATTGTTATAATATTAAGGGCTTATTTTGTAAATTTTAATAAGTTAAACCTAGATATAAATATCACATTATAGCCACTCTTTTATTAAGAGAGAAAAAACAAAAGAAAAAAAAAGGTTTTTCTCTTGAGTGCCGCCACTCTTGAGAAGTTTTTTTTTTTTTGAAAACTTTTCCTTTGATTTTTTGCTAGAAATCAAAGAAGAAAAGAGGACAAATCGTTGTCCACTTACTAGCAGAAGCTCGTGGCATAAAGCTCTCTTCTTGAGAAAGATCCATTGCAATCATGTGTGCAACATTAGAGGCCAAGCGATTGAGTGGCTAGGATTCTTTCACACAAAAGGTGTTCACGTTTTATCACCAAAAGAAATCCATTTGATTACGATATCACTTGGAAAGATAAAACTTTTTTTTGATTTTATGTGATGCTTAACTTTGCATTAAACAACCAAGGTGATCCACAAGTAGGAGGCAAAGTTTTTATTTTATTTCAATTTTTTTTATTTCGCTGCGTTGATGCTCTAATCATGTCGTTCCTATCATATTTTGATTTGAGTTGACAGTTGTGAATTTTCTCTCCAATGTCTTTGAAAAGTCTTTTCGATTTTAGGATCAAAAGGAACAATTTCCAAGCTTCCCACTTTTCGTATACAATGACCAAAAGTACATGAAATAAAGAAAAACAAAGCTTGAAGTAAGACTAGTTTGCTTGGTATTAATATGAGCAAGAAGTAAGAAAACAATTCTTCGACAATGGTGCCAAAAACTTGTTATATTTCTCCACGCAAGTATACATATCGCAACAAGTAATATATAGGTAAATAGAGTATCAAATCCTGCAGGGAATTGCACTAATTTAAGCAAAGTACTAAAATTGTAGCAAACTAATTTTATCCAAGTAATCAAAATTAGAAAATTAATTGAAAGCAAAATTGAACTAACAAACTAAAACTAATAGTTGTAAGGCAAAAGTTACTAGAAAAACAATTGATTAAAAGCTTAGGATTATGATATCACTCAACGTTTCATTTGAATCCTCTTTCTCTCTCTAAACTTACTTCAATGAATTGAGTTGTTAACCTAGAGCCTCAAGTTATTTATTAGTCTTTGTCTAGGTGCTTATAAAAATATCTCTCCCAATTAATTTACTATATGTCTATGTAAATTCAACTGAAGATAGATTCATTAAGTTTGTGCTCTAATCTTGGCTACATGTGACACAGAGGTATATGTCTATCCTATATGCAAATCAAATATCTAATCAACTAAGTGATTATGAACACATGCTATTCCATTCATGGCCTAATCTAAACTCCCATCGTCAAGTTATATTTAGATATTCAAATCAATCTAATTAGTGATCAAGCAATTAGAAACATTAAACACAAAATTGGAATAAATAACTCATATTCCATAGAAAATAAGCAAAAGAGAGACAAAGAATTCCAACTACATATTGAGTCCAATTATAATCCTCGAAAAAGTAAATTAGTTCAATATATCTACTAAAAACATCATCCAAAGAAAATTAATCATCAATTCAAGTTAAAGGAAGTAAGAGAAAAATAAAAGTAGAGAGAGAAATTAAGAGTTGGGAATTCTTGAATCTTTAATCTTCCTTGATTTTCCTTGCTTTCTTGCATGTTTGACGGCTTCTTTTTCTCTAAAGAACCCTAGCTTAATTGTATTTGAAATTGCTTTTAAAAACTTCCTCAAATAGACCCTCAAAACCCTAATATTTTTAAAACTTGGAAAAACTAAATGCCAAGATATCAGAGGCATCGCGACTTTGCTCCTTAGGCGTTGTGGTGCTTTGGCTTGGGTTAATGTATAGGGATGTCTTCTCTTATGCTGTCCCTACTGCACTACTTCATATTGTGACTTGATTTTCTCCTTCTTTTAGCCCGAACTGGGTAAAGTGGTAAACATAAAAGTTGTATCTTTGCCTCATATCTTTTTAGTAGTTTAGAAATCACATCATTCGGAGTTTTGTAGAGAGTGTTATGTTTGAAATACCAAGATATATGCAATAAAAGTCTACACTTTATGAATGCCTAGCTTGACGATTTATTTCCCTTCATATCACACAACTACAAATTCAACAAATTAATCAATAATAACTTATCTTAGGCAAATTAACATCAAATTGGGTTCAAAATTAGATTGAATCACCTAATTAACTAATTTAATTAAAATAAAATAAAACCTAACTAATTCCTATGCAATACTACAAAAAGTAAGTTAAATTACTATCAAAACTAAATCCAAATAACTCTATATCATAGAGTTATCAATAAGTAAGATATCATTCCCAACAAGGATTGATAAAAATATGTAAGTAAAATGATAAAACCAATAATTTTATTTGAGAAATCGAATTTTGAGAAGATATGGTGAATTTAAATCTAGTAAAGATTAAACAAAAATGAGCAACTAATAAAATTTAACACAAATGCAAAATATTAAGAGAAATCCTATGAAAATCAATGTTAGGAGTTCAATTTCACCTACACTTATATAGCCAAGAGAATAAACAAACAAGTTTCAAACGTTATAATTCATGATAAGGTATAATTCTCTAATGTCTTAATTATCTATATATCAGGTCTAATTAACTACCTCAAATTTTTTTAACTTCAAATATCCATATTTCGGGTTTATCCTAGACTAAATTAATTTAAAGTGCGTTAGGTTTACAGAATCCTTGTTTTTTGTTAAGTCTTTCTATTTGATTACAACTTAAACTAACCACATCCTAAGATCCCTATTTGGTTACTCCTATTCAATTTATGGCATGTATGAGACATTTAAAGTTCAATTTATCATTCAAAAGTTCATCAAACACAGCTTCTCTATTCAATTGCAGTTTTGTAATAGAATCCCAATCAAAATAATAAAAAGCATGAAGATTAACTGAACATGCTCTTCATGAAAAATAAATATTCAAAACTTATTCCTAATGAAATTCTCAAGACATAGGTTCAACTACATCTTCCCTTAACAAATAAAAATCTACTCCATAATAAAATTCAATAAACACCAAAGAGTATTGGAAGGCATCACCATAATTGATTACAATTGAGAAAAAGGAAAAAAGGAATAAATTTCTTTTTCTTGATGAAATAATTTTCAAAGCTCCTATTGCCTCTCTTTCTTCTTCTTTGAGCAACGATTAAGGCTCGCTCTTCTAACTCCCACCTCTTTTCTTCTGTTAGGTTTTTCTTTTAAATTTGGCTCTTTTTTCTCTTTTGGCAGCAGTTGTTAAATAAACAGCTCAAGTTGTTTATTGCCACATGAACTCTATTCTAGCTAAAAGTTTTAATTTAAATTAACTTCAGACTTATGATAACTCTTTCAGATAATTGCAGCATGAATAAATCCAACTTAATCACTTTAGCTCACAAGTCCTTGTGAAATTTAAATTCCCAACATGCACATGGTTTGACGTTTTTAAAATTTAAAACATCAAGCTCATCCGATTAGAAGTCCATTGTTCCCCAAATTCTGTTTACACTGTCCAGCAACTTATGATGAATTTTTCTCCCTAATCTTGTTTGAACTAGAAAAAATGGCAAAAATAAGAATTGTAATCTTGTTTCTTAGCTTTCCAATGCCTCTTGAATCATATCATTTGGGCTTCTAGAGCGAAAATTATGGGCTAATTACTGAAACAGGTCTGGATGCATGTCTTTTTCTGCAACAGAGGCTGAATGGCCCAAATATCCTTTTGAAAAATTAATGCTTGGTAAATATAATTAAGTCCAATACTTCTCCATCAACTTTGCCTAACTCTTACTCTTATTAGGCTCATATAAAATTTTTCTTAAATTGCCATGGTTGTTCCCTTTTTAACTCTGCAAGGAAAATCAATCAAATAAGTATCTAATTAACATTAAATAGATAAAATTATTCCATAAATCCTATAAAAATATGACTACACTTTAAATTGCCTAAGGTGGCTTATAATTTTAAGCTTTGTATTTGTTCTGCTTTTTCACCTTGAACACGAAATCGTGCAAAATAATATTTTGATTTTTGATATAAATTCTATTATACATACATTCTATATGATTTCATGGTAGTGGGTTCCCTGATGTTCATTTGAGTAATTCGATATTTGTTTTGAGGCTTGCTTGGGTTAAGAAGGTCACTCCTACTGATACTTTTATGTCGATCATGGCCTTGAGCTTTAAGTTGTGACAAAGTTGGTATCAAAGCTCTCGGTTTGTCTAAGTTTTAGGTATTTTGTTTTGAGTCAGCAAAGTTCGGTTTTTGTGTCGTGTCTTGTTTTCAATTTGTGAACTATAGCACAACTCGTGAATAGGAGACTACATGGATTCCTTTGTTTGTTTAGAATATACCATTTTGTTCACCATATTGAGTTTAGTGTTTACTCTTGTCCAAGTTAGGATGCCACCTCAAACATGGGTAGGATGCTCCCATTGATTTTCCTCATACATAAGCAAAACCACTGTCTTCGTCTATTATGGGATGTGGTAGGCAAGGTAAGACTGTTAAACTTGCTAGCGATGAGCCACTTGTAATGGCTAGAGTTGAGGCACTTATGGTGGAATTTGTTGATGCTCAATCTGAGGAGGTAAAAGATAAGATACCCACTAGAGAGTCAACTTTGATAGATGTGATAGCTAATCTACAAGAGGTTAGGGTCATGGAAATTATGGCCACTCGTATGGATGTCTTTCAACAACGAGTCGAAGGCCAACAAATAGTGTGTGCTACACATAGCTCGCAAGGTCAAGATGGCCAAAAGCAGTCATAGTCTGCTCAAGGAACTATGGAGGTTTCACTACTTGATTTTCGTAAGATGAAACCACTCTCATTTTTTAAGTCTGATGTGACAAAGAATGCCTAAATTTTCTTGGACGAGATAAAGAAGATCTGCACTATTTTGGAATGTTCTAGTGTCTGATTAGTGGAGCTGATTGGCTTTAAGTTTAAGGATGTGGCTTATCAGTGGTATTAGTCTTTACATAGAGGCAGACTAGTTGGTGTAGACCCATTGACTTGAGAAGACTTTTATACTACTTTTTTGAGTCAATTTCGATCAGCCAATTAGCAAGTCACTGAGGCACATAAGTTTGAGGCATTAGTGCAGATGCCTAGCATGATATTGTCAAAGTACAACATTGAGTTTACGTAGTTATCCTGATATGCATTGTACCTTGTTTTTACTGAGGATATAAGGATTAAATGCTTTATGGATGGGTTGGTTAAGACATTGTTTAAGGGCAGTGCATCACAAACCTTTGGTACTTATGACTCTACAGTGGATCGTGCTTAAAGGATTAAGACTAAAATCACGGAAAGGTGGGCAACTTGAGATAAAGTCAATAGAGTTAAGATTAAGAGCCATCAAGGATAATAAAGTATTAGCACCGGACATGCATCGTCCATAGGCCATCATAGAGTTGCTCAGTCACATAGTTCCGAGCAAAGGAGTGGTATAATTAGCTTGGGATCATGATGTGATAAGAAAGCATGCATTGCATCTAGGCAGTTGGCCTCAAGATCTAACATTCAGTCAACCTCACTTTGCCCTACTTGTGGAAAGATTCACAAAGGAATGTGTAATAAGACTTTGCTTTGAGTATGGGCAGGCTGGACATATTAGAAAGGACTATCTTATGGCACCACGGTTTCAAAAGGGCTCATGCCCCATATCTTAAGCTGTATTACCACCACCTCTTGTTGTATCTTAGCATATTTGAGTAGTTGTAGAAGCTAGAGGTAGAGGTGCGAGTAACTATTCTCAAGATATAGCATCTAAGTCTATACACCAAGGAATAACTAGCAAAAGACAAGCCAGGGTTTATGCTTTGACACCTTATGATGCCCAAACGTCTAAGATTGTGGTTTCAAGTATACTTTTTATTTGTGGTGCTAAAGCATGTGTTCTATATGATCCTAGATCTACTAATTCCTTAGTGTCTCTATATTTTGCTTTGAAATTGGGTGTTAATTACACTATGATGAAATTTGAGTTTGTTGTGACTACTTCATTAAATGAGGTGTTTAAGTATAAATCATGTGTGATCTAGTAAAGGACAAAGACACACAAGCCACTTTGATTTTACTTGATATGTTAGACTTTGATGTGATTTTCGGTATTGATTGGCTATTTCCAAATTATGTTAGCATGGACTACCACCCTAAGTTGTCAGGTTTGATTACCAATGAGAGCCATCCTTTAGTATTCACAAAGATTATAGTTGTCACAACCCAATTCTCGGGCCATGATCGGCGCAAGGGCCCAATGGGCTCGGCCCACTAAGCCCAAGAAAGCTTATTTATATAATCTTATACATTAATCCACGTTTCTTTAAAATCCAAAATTCGTAGTGTACAAATATAGTTCCTTTGAAAACAACTCACAAAAACCAATCATGCATTCATAATGGCATCATCAACCATTATATACATATATAGATTAACAAATGAATCTTAACATTTCACATCAAGTATTCATATACATATAATTGGACCTTAACCGTCAGCAAAGTGACTCTGGGCACAGATGCTAACATCTAATGTTATGGTAAACCTACCGAGCAATGGATAGGGAGGAGCACCTCGTCCTAGGATCCA
This sequence comes from Theobroma cacao, assembly GCF_000208745.1. Classification (NCBI taxonomy): domain Eukaryota; kingdom Viridiplantae; phylum Streptophyta; class Magnoliopsida; order Malvales; family Malvaceae; genus Theobroma; species Theobroma cacao. The sequence continues at coordinate 23,202,945 of NC_030850.1, read as the reverse complement.
ATCACCTTTAACTCAGGAAGCCTAAAACATGAAGTTTAAAAATGTGAGTACAAACTCAGTGACTGAACATAAAAAGGGAACAAGCAAATGATACGAAGAGATTTTGAAACCATGATGCACTTTAGTTACAAACAATGTAATTTAGTTTGATTTCTGGTAAAGCGTCTTAATTCAACCCTTGATTATTTAATTCCTTAGCATTGAAAATCCATGATAAACCATGAAGTTGAAAAGAATGAAAATTTCGGCAATGTCCACGTAAGACAAGCAAAACAGAAGGCTTCTAGCTGCAACGGAAAGGCATTCTCGCTGTAGTGAAAACAGAGTCAGTGCTCAGCCTTCCAAAGCCTATACTTTCTCTTTACAGCAAGAATGCATTCTCGATGCAGCGAAAATAGAGCCAGATAAAGTTAGGGGAAATTTTCACTGTTATATAAATCCAATCCTATTGCAACGAAACTCAACCTATATGACAATAATCAAGTTTCAACAGTCAATGCAATCACATTAATTCCAAACCTCTATATATAGTAAATATATATAAGCATATACACCACCACCGCCTCACCTAGCTCATGTGCACTCCCACACCGCACATAGCCAGAGTCATTATGTGCATCCCCCCACATCGTGCACAGCTAATACCATCGTGTGCATCCCCCCACATCGTGCACAAGCAATATCATCATCCACACTCCCACACCCCGTCATCACCGGCATGTGCATCCCCCTACATCGTGCATATGCACAATTCTATTTATTACATAATATTAACTATCAATACACAACATATATATATCAACATCATATAGGGGCACAAGGATTCATCATATTGTGTACTCACAACATGAAACGTTTTAATAAAGGCTTGTTCCCACGCATAATCTTTAAGGAAAAATCAAATAAAAATCATTTACATACTTCATCCAAATACCAATGCATTTTTCAAAACATTTTAAATGCAAGTTCACTCACCTTACGATAGCGGGATATTACATTGTTATTTGTTCATAAGCGTATCTAGCTATCCTACTTGCCGGTCGCTTGTTATTTCCTCCGGCACGCCACCACAGTACTCTAACTTTACCTTTGTATTTCCTAGCAACAATTCAAATGCAATACCTTTAGTGTACATCATTCCTACTTCTCTTTTTCCTTCAATCATAAATCCTTATTCAACTAACTTATATCTTGACACATTTTTACCAAAATTGCCTTTATCCTTTACTTGCGTAATTCTTTAGATTATAGATACCGGCAACTTATTTATAACTCTAACACATATATTAATCTTGTCTAAAGATATTTATCAAGTTTAACCATCATTTCCACAGCAATTACCTAACATATGGCAGCAACTACAAATTTACTTCCATCAAGCACTTTCTAAGTTTACATGTAACACTATTCTCATTTACATGTTGCCACCAAGTATAACATCAATATCCATTCCTACGAACCAACATCCATAACCTTTTTAAGCTTTTCCTAACAACACATATATCCACACAATTCATTTCTTTTCCAAACTTCTAATTAATATAATTGCCTTCCAACCATACCCATGACTCCACAATAATACTGCATATTGCACACAATCATTCTCACCATAATAAACCAATCGTAGGATTCAAATTAGATCATGAAGCTTACCACTTGGTTTTAGCTTGGATTTCGCCTAACAAAATTCATAATTCCCTCACACCCATGGCCACCATAGCTGCCACAAAATGATTCACTCATTATTTTTCCAAGGATTTAACCAACCATGATCTTAAAAACACAAAATCCTTACCTTATGTTTCTTGAATTACAAAACCAAGCTTTTTGTCTTCCTTTCTCTCTTTTTCCTTCTTCTTCTCCTAGGGTTTAAATGTGCTGGAAATTGGGGTTAGAAGTTATAACTTTGGTGCACAAGGAGTTGGGAGAAGGAAGAAGCAAGAAGAGAAAGGAAATGAAAAGGAAACAAGGAAAGAAAATGAAAGGAAATTAACTTCCCATGGGGGAGAATGAGAAGATGGCATTGGAAGCTTAAAGAATGAAGGAGAAAATATCTTGTTGGGAGGATAAGGATGGTTTGGCTTATAATGATGAGAGTCAAACCTTCCTTTGGAAGCTTTGACTAAACTTTGTGCAAAATTACAATTTTAGCCTCCAAGTTTCTTCCCTTTTTTTAATTTGTCCTCCCAACACTCATTTAACTCCAATTTCCTTCTATTATCTTCTTCTACACATGTACAAATGAAGTATAAAGTTTGTACTCCAACGCAATGTCCCCATAATATTTAAAATATTTATTTACCTGCGCTATATTTACTTAATAAAGACACATGGCCCCATTAACTTCATTCTTCTCCTAAATTTTTCTCATTCTTCTTCTCCCCCACTTAGATTGACCATATACTCCTCCTTCATGAAAAATTTTGACACTGAATAAAATATTAATATTAACATTATTTTATTAATAAAATATTATTTTATTCCAAAAATTTTCTCGTCTCCTCTTGTCTCCTTGGTACCCAAAATACTTTATTATGCCTCATTTCACTTCCGAATCACTTTTTATCTCGTAAATTCTTCCTTGATAAAAATATTATTATTTTATTATTATGTTCTCATGTGCGAAATATTTTATCCCAAACTATTCCTTTCATTTTTCATCACTTCTAAACATTATAATTACCCTCAATTAGCGTTCAATAAGCTTTATTAGTCACCATATCAAAGTACAAGGCATTACAGTAGTATTGCTTCAACCAATATGGTTTTCGCCATAACATCGAATGGATTGTTGCGACAAAGGTGTCATGGATTTTTGACAATTATTAAAGATACCCAAGTATAGGTCAAAAGTGTGGCCGATGTGCCTATTGTCAGGGAGCTTTTTTATGTATTTCCAAAAGAGTTACCTAGTTTACCACCAAAATGAAAGTTGGAATTTTGTATAAATTTGCTACAAGATACCCAACCAATATACATTGCATTGTACCGTATGGCACCGGTTGAGCTTAAGGAGCTCAAAGATTAGTTAGAGAATTTGTTGGATAAGGGTTTTATACGACTTAGTGTGTCACCATGGGATGCACCAGTGTTATTCATGAGGGAAAAAAATGGATCATTTAGGTTGTGTATAATTTACAGACAACTCAATAAGGCAACGATAAAGAACAAATATCCTCTTCCAAGGATTGATGATTTGTTCGACCAGTTGCAAAAGGCTCAATATTTCTTCAAGATTGACCTTCGCTCAAGTTACCACTAATTAAGGATTAAGTAAAAAAATGTGGCTAAGATTGCCTTTTGAACTAGGTATGGACATTATGAGTTTTTGGTTATGTCCTTTGGTTTTAGGAATGCCCCAACAGCCTTAATAGACATGATGAATTAGGTGTTCAAACCATATTTGGACAAGCTTATGGTGGTATTCATTGATGATATTTTGGTGAACTCAAAGAGTAAGGAGGAACACAAGTAACATTTGAGGATTGTACTTCAAGTGTTGAGAGAGCACCAATTATATGCCAAATTCTTCAAGTGTGAATTTTGGCTTAAGAGTGTTAGTTTCTTGGGTCATGTGGTTTCCACGGATGGAGTTATGGTGGACCCAAAGAATATTAAGGCCATAGAAAAATGGCCAAGGTCGACCTCTATGATGAAAATTTGTAGCTTTCTAGGTTAGGCTAGATATTATAGATGATTTGTCAAGGATTTTTCCAAACTTGTGGCACTTATGACTAGATTGACACAAAAGAATGTGAAGTTCAAATGGAATGAGGCTTATGAGGATAACTTTGGAAAGCTTAATGCTTGTCTTACTTCGACACTCATGCTTAGCTTATCACAAGGTGCAAGCGAGTATACGGTTTATTGTGATGCCTTATGTGTTGGTTTGGTTGTGTTGTTGTAACATGGTAAAGTCATAGCTTATGCCTCTAAACAATTGCAAAGGCACAAGCAAAATTACCCTATGCATGATTTAGAGATGGCAGCTATCGTGTTTACACTTAAGATTTGGAGACATTACCTTTATAAGGAGACATGTGAGATTTATATAGATCATAAGAGTCTTAAATACATCTTTGAGTAGAGAGATCTTTATCTAGGCAACATTGATGGATGGAGTTGTTTAAGGACTATGATTGTACCATCTTTTATCACCGCGGTAAGGCAATTGTGGTAACTGATGCTTTAAGCTGAAAATCTATAGGGAGTTTGGACCACATAACCATTTGTAGGAGATTTTTGGTGAGAGATATTCATGATCTCAGAGACATGGGACTATATTTTGAATTCAATAGGACTGATGCTTTATTAGCACATTTTCGAGTTAGGCTTATGCTAATTGATTGCATTAAGGAAGTCTAAGATAAAGATGAATGGGTGACCACGACCTTGGATGATGCCCAAGGGAAGAACGAGTAGCATTTTGTTAGAGGTTTTGATGGGTTACCTCATTATGGAACGAAGGCATATGTGCTGAATATGGATGGAGTCAATAAGGTAATTCTTAAAGAGGCTCATTTGTCTGTTTATGTATTACATCTCGAAGCCACCAAGATGTACCATGATTTGAGAAAGGTATATTATGGGAAAGCTTGAAAAAGATGCAGTAGCGTTTATAGCTAAGTGTTTAGTATGCCAATAAGTTAAGACAGAGCATCAAAGGTAACTAAGTTTACTACCACCTTTCCCCATACTCAATGGAAATGGGAGCACATATCTATGAATTTTGTAACAAGATTACCTAGCACTATTAAGGGTTAAGATTCCATTTGTGTTATAGTTGATAGATTGACTAAGTCCACACACTTTCTACTAATGATGACCACCTATGAAGCCACATAGTTTGCTAAACTGTACATTAAGGAGATTGTGTGATTGCATGGAATTCTAATTACCATAGTCTCAAGTAGAGGTACCTAATTTACCAATTGATTTTGGGGTAAATTCTAAGAAACTTTGGGAACCAAGCTTAATTTTAGCATTCCCTTTCATTCTTAGATCAATGGACAATTTGAGAAGACCATACAAACTTTGGAGGATATGTTATGGGCTTGTGTGGTTAATTTTGGAGTTATGTGGGATCAATACTTAACTTTGATAGAATATTTCCTACAATAACAGCTATCAAGCTAGCATTGAGATGGCACCTTATGAGGCCTTGTATAAACGTAAGTGTAAGTCATCTATTGCTTAGTTTAAGGTTGGTGAGCGGAAGCTACTTGGACTGAAAATGGTTCAAGAAGCCATCGACAAGTTATAATTGATTCAAGATAAGTTGTTGATAGCTTAGAGTCAATAAAAATCATATGCTAACCATAGACGTCGAGATTTGGAGTTTGAGGTGGGTAACCACATATTCTTAAGGGTTTCACCTACTAAGGGGATCATGAGATTTGGCAGAAGGGCAAGTTGAGCCCAAGGTATATTAGACCTTTTAAGATCTTAAAGAGAGTTAGTGTAGTAGCTTATAAATTGGCACAACCCCTAGATCTTTCTAATATCCACCTGGTATTCCATGCGTTTAACTACATAAGTTGTTAAGTGTCTAACTACATAAGTAGTATCCATCCCACATGATTTGTTATGAAGAGATTTAATTAGTTGAAGACCTATTGTTTGAGGAGGTACTAATAGAGATCTTGGATAGACAAGTGAAATGACTTTACACTAAAAACACAGCTTAGGTGAAAGTCCTTTGACGCAACCACTCTAAAGAGGAGGTGACTTAGGAAGCTGAGGATGAGATGCATGTGAAGTCCCCACACTTATCTCAAAGTTGAGGTAACTAACTTGTTGGTTTAAATTCGAGGATGAATTTTCTTAAGGGGGAGAGAACATGAAACCCCTAGTTTTAGTTACTTGGATAATTTAGGTAATTAACTTGGTGAGCTAAGGAAACATGTTGACTAGCTTAAGTCCCTTAATTTCCAACCTTGAGAAAACCATTCACATAGTACTTAAGGGTTCTCAGATGGACTATAATTGATTTAGAACTCAAAAAGGTCAAATTTTGCAAGTTGGAGGTCGAAGGGTCAACCCTTGCCCTTGAATAGTCAACCTTAGGAATTTTTTCAAGCAAGGGCAACTTTCTGGACCAGAGTCGACTACCCCTTCAAAGTACTCAATCTTAAAGCAAAATCATAGCCATAGTCAACCCCTTACCTTACGTAGTCGACCCTAAAACCCAATAGTAGAAAAATAAAACCTAAAACCCTTAAAACCCAAACCTCATTCATTTCTTTCATTTCTCTTTTTTTTTCCACTCATTTTCTCTCAAATTTCTCAACTCTCAAGACCTTTAAACTCCATTATTAAATCTTGACCTTTAAGAACTAAAGGTAAAGATTTTTTATTCTTAAATCTCTCTTAACCCTTGATAATTCTATTATATGGAGTTATTTTGACACTTTTTTGGGCTTAAGTAGCTAGATCTTTGAGATTTTAGTTTCGAATTTTAACACTTTAGATGTTTTTCCAGTTTAAGTTGGACTGCATGTTAAGTAGTTACTTTAAGTTATTTCAATTTAATTCTACTTTATTTTTGCTTGAATTTAACATAAACATAGTTATTATTGATTTCTTTCATTACTTTTGTAAGATATTTAATGAAAAAGGTTCATTTTATGACTGCACAAGTATGGTTATGGCTTCAATCATACATGCTGAAATATTTCGAGGATAACATGAGCAACAGAAGTCTAATTGATGCGATTCTTGATCCATTGGAAAGCTAAGAGAATGGGTTACAACTTTCATGTTTACTAGTTTGGATCTTATCAAGGTGAAAATCACGTAAGAAGATGATGGATGGATACAGTTCTACATAAGACAACATGTTGACTGGAGGCTGCAACCTTAAGTTATTCAAGGCTGCATCGTTGAGGAAGTTAAGACTGCAACACTTGGAAGAGCATGGCCTCGACGCTAAATGAATGGAGTGCACCATACAAACTCCTAGGGCCAAAGTGCTATAACGCTGAAAAAGTAGTGTCGCAATGTCATGAAGTACGCTCCTTCGCTTAAATATGTGATAGTCCTTGCAGTGCTTAAGTGAACACTTCCACTCAATCCAGCCAATAACTCGTTATATTTGTTCATACATCAACAATAGCAACAAATTAGACTACATCAAAATCATAGAGCATACCAAATGCCATATATGCAACCACTAGAACCAAATAAAAGAAAATGTTTTATTAATATGAAAATGAGTACCAAGGGACCAAGACAAGCCATTGTTAGGCCATAGAAGCAGTCTTAGATGATTCGCTACAACATACCTTGACCAGTAAGGCAGCCCAATAATCTGCTGACTGCTCACCCCTTATAAAGAGTTTACAAGATTTTTCAAGTATTTTACCAATAGCCAATACAATGCTTGAAATAAGGACATTCCTTTCCTACAGGGTCTTTTTCCATAAAGACTTAATAAGTATTTCTAAAAGTGTCACCACGAGTAGTTACAATGTTTGAAAGTGGGACATTTCCCTCATAAATACAAAAGAGTCAATATCTTATACAACTCTAAGTTGGCATAGTTTGAGACAAAGTTGGCTTATGACATCCTCCCCTACTTCATCTATCGATGTCCTCATTGACTAGTTGGTTTGGAATTCTTCAATCTTTTGTTGGAAGGCACAGAGATCGACTTCTTTCTCCCAAGTGATCTCATTTGGCCCTAAACCTTCCAATCTCACCAAGTACTCTTGTGTCAGTTGTTGGTTGATTATTGTCATCCTCCCTGCTAGAATCTCCTTTACTCGATGCTATGATGATGGCTTGGTGCTGATAGTGGCTCTTGTGGCTCGACTCTTGCTTGCATTTGCTAGATCTGCATGGAACAACTTCATATTACTAATGTGAAACACGGGGTGTACCTTCATCCACTTGGGTGGATCAATCTTGTAGGAAGTCTTCCCCACCTTAGCTACGACTAGTACTAAACCTTCATACTTTCGTACTATTCTTCGATCTCTCTTCCTTAGGAATTGAAGTTGTTCGAGTACCAACTTCACCAGCACTAGGTCTCCCACCTTAAAGTGTTACTCTCTTAAACCTTTATCTACCTACTTTTTCATGCGGTTGGAGCCTTTCTCTAAATAAGCTCTAGAGATTTCAATGTTTTGTCTCCACTCCTTAGCAAAGTTGAACGCCCAAGGACTTTTTCCACTATACAATTCCACTAAGGTATGGGGAAGTCTAGGTTGCTGTTTAATGACAACCTCGAAAGGGGTTTTATTAGTGGTTAAGCTCTTATGTGAATTGAAACATAATTGAGCGACAGCTAGTAGATTTGGCCAATTCTTCTAGTTCACCTATACAAAGTGTCATAGGTATTCTTCTAGCAACCCATTAAAACGTTCTGTCTAACCATCTATTTGTAGGTGATAACTGAAAGATATGTTAAGTTCTAACCCTAATAGCTTGAAAATCTCTTTCCATAAAAAGCTTGTAAACCTTGGATCTCTGTCATTGATAATGCTTTTAGGAATACCTCAATATTTTACTACATGTTTAAAAGTTGTACAAGCTGTTTTTTCTATTAAGCCAAATTTCTGCACTACAATGAATGTTGCATACTTGGAGAAACGGTCCACCACTACCAAGATTTATGTCATATCTCCTACTTTAGGAAGTCTTACTATAAAGTCTAGAAAAATACTTTCCCAAGGTTTGGTCAGCACTGGTAGTGGTTCGAGCATTCCCGTTAGTTTTTGTTTGTCTACTTTGTCCTACTGGCAAATGAGGCACGTTTTCACATAATCCATCACATCTTGTCGTATATGAGGCTAATAATAACCTTGTTTCAGTAATGCAACGATCCGCTAACAACTTGGATGTCCTACCAGAGCAGTGTTGTGACATTCCCACATTAATTTCTGTTTAAACTCTCTCGTTCTTGAAATAAATATGTTTGGTCCTTTCGTTAGCAAGAGTCCATTTTCCCTCCAAATGTGATTCGATTTTCCACTATCCACCAACTTCATAATGGCCATTGCTTGGGGATCTCGGTGCAAGATTTTCTCAATCAGATTAAGGATATTTGTGGTCACTTTGCTGGCTATCATTGGTGCGATCACCCTTAAAGTTGCAAATTCGACCATCTTGCTAAGGGCATATGCCACACGATTCGCTTTTTTAACTTTATGTTCGAAGGAGAAATCAAACGTAGCTAGGAACTCTTGCCATCTTGCCTGTTTAGCTGTAAGTTTCAGTTGTGTGAGGAAGTGACTTACGATTGTGTTGTCGATCTTAACCACAAATTGTGATCCTAGCAAGTAATGTCGCCAAGACCATAAACAGTGAATCACTGCTAGTAGTTTTTTCTCCTATGCCATGTCTCTCCTCTTAGTTTCATTCAACTTTTGACTTTCGAATGCAATCGAGTGTCTTTCTTGTAACAACACTCCTCTAAGGGAAAAGTCTGATGCATTTGTCTATACCTCAAAGGGCTTTGCAATATCAAGGAGTGATAAAACAAGATCCGTCATCACCGTGTCTTTCAAATCTTCGAAAGCTTCTTGGCATTGCAGCGTCCAACTCCACTTTTATCCCTTTTTCAGTAATTCTGTCAATGTTACTATCCTTCTTGAATATCCTTCCACAAATCTCTGATAATAATTGACTAGCCCTAAAAAAATGAAGCTTAGTTGTATTCTTAGGGGTGGCCCATTCTTTGATTGCCTTCACCTTTTGCATGTCCATTCGGATGTGTCATTATTCAATTATGTGCTCAAGGAACTAAATTTGGATTTGCGTGAATGCACATTTCTCCCTTTTCACATACAATTGGTTATCACGTAACCTTTGAAAGACCAGCAGCAAGTGCCTTGATGCTTCTTTAAGGTTGAATTGTACACCAAGATATCATCCAAGTAGATTTCCACGAATTTGTCCAGATAATCAAGGAACACTTGATTCATCAATGTGCAAAAGGTAGCAAGAGCATTGGTTAGTCCAAAAGGCATAACAAGAAATTCAAATGCACCATACCGCATTACGCAGGTGGTTTTTGGTTCATCTCCCTTAGCCACTCTTACTTGATAGTATTCCATTCTTAAATTTAATTTGGAGAAGTACTTTGCACCACATAGCTGGTCAAAGAGATCTGCTATAAGAGGGATAGGATATTTATTCTTAACTATGACTTTATTTAGAGCTCGGTAATCTACGCACAATCGTAAACTCCCACCCTGCTTCTTCTGAAATAGTACTAGGGCTCCAAAAGGTGCCTTTGATGGTTGGATAAATCTGGCTTGAATAAGCTTATTTAATTATTTTCCTTAGCTTTGCTAACTTTAAGAAAGCCATCTTGTATGGCTCTTTTGTAAGCGGCTAGACTGCTGGGAGTATTTCTATCTCGTGATGGACAGCTCGACGAGGTAATAAGACCCTAGGTAGTTGTTCTAGCATCATAACTTGAAATTTTTTCAAAACTAGTTTCATTTTTTCACGTATTGACTTCATGTTATCTTTGCCTTTGTAGATGAGCATGGCCACGTAAAAAGGTTCACTTTTTTTATCCCTTTCTTAAACTGTATAACTGATATAATCCTCTTTCCACTCTTGGGTAGAATTGTGGCTAATACCACACATGATTTTTCTCCAAAAAATTAGACAACTCGTAATAGGGAAAGGGATGGGTTGTACTTTTGTCATAAAATCCAAGACCAATTCAAAATCAAAGTCATTTATAGTGGCTACAGTCATATTCACCTTCCCTTCCTAGGAGCCAATCTTAACTTTTATGTATTTGGAGTTCCCCATAATATCTGAAGCTAACGAGTTAATTACTTTCATCTACCCAAAATCTTTCTCAACTTTAATATCGCATCTCTTTTCCTATCTCGGGGTGATAAAGGTGTCTGAGGCCCCCATGTCTAGCATGGCTTTGGTTCTTTTCTTATTCAACAACACTTCTACATACATTAGACCTCGTTAGGGCTCCTTCTCCATCTTTTCTAATTGCGCTTGTAAGGCGCTAAGGAAAATGGAACCCATTCCTGCTAGCTCTTCCTCGACTTCTTCGACTGTGGTGTAAGGTGGTGGTACCTCAACATTGGCAGTACATATTGCACTGAGAGCTGCTTGATAAGGATAATTAGTTACTCAATGTGGTTCTTTGCATAGGAAACACGATATCGGAGGTCATGGCTTGAAGTTCCATGGTTTGTTTATTCTCAATTAGGGTGAGTCTCTAGTAGATGGTCTCTTATCGCCTTTCCCATTTGAGAGTTTACTGACTCTCAAAAATTTTACCCACTATTTGAGCTAGAGCTACTGGTCTTATATGAAAGGTCTTTTCTTTTGTTGGAGTTTTCACTATAATCGATAAGGTGCTTGGTAGCAGCCATTGCCGAAGTCACATCCTATACCTTCTATTATTGTAACTCTGTCCTCACTCATGATTTCAAACCCTCAAGGAAATAGAACAATCTATCTTCTTTGGTCATATCCCTAATATCTAGAATTAAAGTAGAGAAGTTCCTCATGAACTCCCGTACTGATCCCGTTTGTGACAACTCCTGCAACTTCCATCACGCCATATACTCAACATTCTCAAGGAAAAATTGGTTCTTCAATTCTTGCTTGAGGTCACCCCAAGTGTTGATATGGCACTTACCATCAATGAATTTAAAACGCCACCATAACTTCGCGTCCTCAACAAGATATATTGAAGCCATCGCCACTTTGTCTTCCTCTGACTCTGTGCGCACAGCTCAGAAATACCATTCTATATCAAAAAGGAAGTTCTCCCACTCCTTAGCATCTCTGGCCCCTTCATATTGCTTAGGCTTTAGCACTTTGGCCCTTTTACTTTGATCTTCGGAGTTTGCACTAGCATTACCTACGGCAATAACCAAAATATTTACCTAAGCCTTCAATTCTCCAATCTCGCCTTGGAGAGTGCTCAGCGCATCCCTAGTCTCGTCACTCAAGGTATTAATCATCTCAAACAATTCTTGTTGGATTATCTCAATTTCATTTATCTGCTCGGATGGGACCATCTAAGCTTTTACTTCAGCCACCGCGGTCTCTAGCTCATCAATCCTCTAACAGTCCTCTGGTGAACTTCGTATGGTCACCATGTTTACTCTTTAGCTCAGCACGTCTCACCCATGCTCCGATACCAACTTCACAAACCACGCTCCTTCACTTAAGTATGTGATAGTCTATACAGTGCTTGAGTGAACGCATCCATGCAAACTAGCCAATAACTTGTTTATATTTGATCAAAAATCAACCATAGCAACAAATTAGACTAAAGCAATGCATATCGAAATCATAGGGTATATCGAATGCTATATATGCAACCATTGGAACCAAATAAGAGAAAATGTTTTATTAATATGAAAATGAGTACAAAGGGACCAAGACATGCCATCTTCGGGCCATAGGGGTAACCTTAGATGATCACTACAAATATACCTTTACTAGTGAGATATCTCAACAATCCATCAACTGCTCAACCCTTATAAAGAGTTTATGAGATTTTACAAGTATTCTACCAATAGCCATTACAATGCTTGAAATAAGGATATTCTTTTCCTACAAGGTCTTTCCCCCTAATAACTTAATAAGTATTTCTAGAGGTGTCACCACGAGCTATTATAATGTTTGAAAGGAGGACATTTCCCTCATAAGAACAAAAGACTCAATCTCCTATACAATTCTAACTTGGCATAGTCCGAGACAAGGCTGAGTCATGACATATAGCGCCACTGTCAAGGTAATCTCCTTTTATTATTTTGTTTTGCTGTTTTTTTATTACAAATAATGCATAACTATCATGAAAGCCCATGTACCCATGGATGGCTTGAAAGAGTTTGCTTTTCTTTGGGTTTTAACTAAATAAATGTTTTCTTTGTAGCTAATGGTTCATTTTTCTTAGTTTTTCTTTTTTTGTAACTTATGGTTTTTTTTTTCACTTTTTTTAGGTCTTATTATCTTATTTGTTTGGGTTTTAGAGTTTTTTGTTGATAGATCACTTTTTTTTTTTTACATGTCCATGTTTGAAGTAGTCATGGATTTTGTAAACCTTTTTTGGTGAGAAAATGTGGTTAGCGGATTTACAGTGGAGTGGAAAGAAATTTAAAGGGTGGTGGGAGAAAGGGAGAGCCTTTAGTGTCTTGCTGGCTTAGTTTGTTTGAGGTGTTGAGTCTTTTGACACCATCAATTAAGGTTGAAATTTTTAATTTTCTGTCTATGGATTGTTTATGGAATGCATGGTAAAAATTATATAAATAAATAATGAAATTTTTGTGCATAAAGATGAATCAACAATAATTTAATCAAATATTTCATTCATAATTATTTTTTTGTTGACTGCTTCAACATTTTGGTCACCCACTACAACAACGAAGATGCTCCCCTGCCAACCTTCAACAAGGACCAACAATAATTTATCTTATCTCTATTAGTGCAAATGGGGTTTAGATAGAATTCAAGGAACCGGCAAAATTGACTTTAAGGTGAGCCTTTCAATATACGCTATCTTTAAGACTTATTTCACCCCCACCAGTCAGTATGCAAAAGGCAATAATGCGAATAGCCTTAGGGATATAATGAAGCCAACGTCTAACTTCGTATTGCACTTTACAAGAGTAGACCTCTAGATACACCCGAAGGTTTACAAAGTTGTTCGGCCTTAGAGCCTACTTTCTACAGCAAGTAGATTATAAGGAATTTGGACACTTTTGTAGTTGATTGTAACTTAAGTGTTTATGTTAATCGAACTCAACACTTTTTTTGCTCTTGATATTTCTGCAGTTTTTTTGTTTTTGATTGAATGTGTCAAAATGGTTAGCAACAAGCCCTTTATATAGGCTTGCAAGTATCTCTTCTTCAAGGACACAACTTTTCATTAAGGCACCATTTTGTCTAAAAGGCATCTTTACATTTTGCCAGACACAACTTTTGGATAAAGCTATTGTTTCAATAATCAACTTATGAAAAGACAGCTATTCATTCAATAAAATATAATCTTTGAGTTATAATTTGAAACAATAACTTTTCATATTTAACTTTTGAGCTATGGTGTCTTTTCAATTTGTCTCATAACTTTTGGATGTCATTTTACCAAGAGACATAACCGTTCACATGAAAACCTGCCTATAATCCAATAGACACACTATGTCAATTTATGTGACATAACCTTTAAGCTAAGATAGCTTTTCATTATGTGACATAACCTTTATTTTGAAAATACACCAACAATCCCTCACCATTTTCAAAATTTCCAAATACCAACAACTTTGGGAGCCTTGTGAATAAATGAAGGTATCCTGCAGATTTGAACCTTCACTTAGTGAGTGTGGTTGGTTATAGTCTGAATTGAGTGGTTGACCAAGCATTGAACCATCGATTCTTCATTTGACTAGTCCGGCCACTAAACACACATAAGTTTCCTTGCTCACTTTATATCTAGTTTTGTCAACACGTTTTATGGCCTTGTGTTTCGCATCCATTCATGAGTGCTATTAGAGTCAAGCCTTTAGCTCCTAGATGTGGCCACACTTCTACTCACTTAGGTAGCTCCCATCGGAAGTACTCCGTAATTATAGTACTTCAACATATACATGTTATGGGTCTATTAAGAACTTTTGTTCAACCTTACCTTACACATTACAGGAACCAAGCACTATACACCTTGGGATGAAAATATAAATTAGTGCTTGCAATCATCCATGTGGTAGAATGGTCAGTACCCAAGACTTGCAAGTCGACCACAAGCATTGAGGTGAGCTCCCACCATTGGAAATTTAGTTGATAGGCTTGAGACCCATCCCTCTTGAGGTCTTTATTACCAAGTCCTTGTTTAGACCTTTAATAAACGAATCCGCTAAATTTTCATAAGACCTCACATAACTTATAGTGACTATACCATCACTAACTCTTTGTCTTACAATGCTATGTCAAAGTCCAATATATCGACTCTTTCCATTGTATGCTTGATTATGTGCCTTTGATACAGTTGCTTCATTGTCACAATGTATCAAGATTGGTGCCATTGGTTTAAGCCACAACGGAATTTCATAGAGTAAATCTCTCAACCATTCCGTTTCTTGGGTGGCAGATGCTAAAGCTATAAATTCAGCCGCCATAGTGGAGTCCACTTGATAAGATTGTTTCTTAAAACCCCAAGAAACAACACCCCCACCAATTGTAAAAATCCAACTAGTCATAGATGTATGATCCGTTCTATTTGAATTTCAACTAGCATTTGTATACCCTTATAAAACTGAAGGAAAACCTGAATAACAAATGCCATAATTCTTTGTACTCTTTAAGTATCTTAGAACTCTATGAATAGCATACCAACGTTTTTAACTTGGATTACTTGTAAATCGACTTAGCATCCCAACCACAAAACCAATATCTAGCATTGTACAAACCATGGCATACATTAGGCATCCAATCACCTTTGCATATTCAGTTTGTGTTATTGGCTTATCTTTATTGGGTATTAGCTTTTGATTAGAATCATAAGGCGTAGTCATTGGCATACAATCTGATTTACCATACTTCATTACAATCTTTTCAATGTAATGAGATTGAGACACTGTTAGGCCATTATTGTCTCTCATTATTCTTATACCAAGAATAACATCCGCCATAACCATATATTTCATGTCAAAATTCTGTGACAAGAATTTTTTTTTTTTTTTGTGTTCTCCACTTGTTCTACATCAATTCCAAAGATTAACATGTCATCTACATATAAACAAATGATGACACCTCTACCATTATGGAACTTACTATAGACACATTTATCAGATTGACTAATTTTATAACCGTTAGCTAGCACAACTTCATCAAACTTTTGATGTCATTGTTTAGGTGCTTATTTTAATCCATACAAAAACTTTACAAGCTTACATACTTTCCTTTCTTAACCAGGAAAAACAAACCTTTCAAAGGTTCCATATACACCTCTTCATCTAACTCACCATTTAGAATGCAGTTTTAACATCCATCTGGTGAATTACCATCTTATGTATAGATGCAAGTGCTATTAGCACTCTAATTGTAGCTATTCTTGCTACCGATGCATATATATCGAAATAATCAACACCTTCCTTTTGTTTAAAGCCTTTTGCCACTAGGCTTGTTTTAAACTTTTCTACGATTCCATCAACTTTCATTTTCTTTTTGAAAATCCACTTAGAACCTATTAGCTTGGAACCTGGTGGAAGATCTACCAATTTCCACTTTTTATTTCCCATTATCAAGTCCATCTTATCTTGTATTACTTTTCTCCAAAATGAAGCATCTCGAGACTTCATTGCCTCCTCATAAGTTTGAGGATCACCTTCACCTTCTACATTAAAGTAGTAAGGTAAGTATTCACATGTTTCTTCCCTTGTACCTTCTACTAAGTACATGAGGAAATCGAATCCATATGTCTTTTCTACTTTAATTCTTTTACTTTTTGGAAACTCAATAGTTTTCTTGTCATTTTCTGAAAGTTTATTACCTTTTGTTACTAGTTCTTTAGGTCTTGGAATTGAATTGAACCTTGTTTCATCAAAGCGTCTCTTGATTCTATGACTGTATTAATGGAATATGAATCATTGGGCTTTATCACCATGAAACAATATGCTTTACTGTGTTCAGCATATCCTATAAATATACATTCAATTCCTCTTTCACCCAATTTCCTTTTCTGTGGTTCTGGAACTCTTACTATGGCTCGGCATCCCCAAACTCTTAAATAATTAAGGTTTGGCTTTCTTCCTTTCCATAGCTCATAAAGAGTAGTTTTGCTTCTTTTGTTTGGGATTCTATTAAGTATATGGCAAGCCGTTAATAAGGCTTCGCCAAGAATCTTTTTCCCAAACCTGAATTAAAAAGCAAAGAATTGACCATTTTCGTAAAAACTCGATTCTTACGTTCCGCTACACCATTTTGTTCTGGTGTATATGGAGCGATAATCTCATGAATAATACCAGTGGACTCAAAATACTTGGGATTATAATATTCATCTCCTCTATCACTTCATAAACATTTGATAAGCAATTCACAATACAATTCAATTTTTTTTTATAAATTCTATATTTCTCCATTGTTTCATCTTTAGTATTCAATAAGTAAACATAACAATATCTAGAAAAGTCATCTATAAATGTTACAAAGTATTTCGTTCCACCAATAGAAAGAGTACTATGCATGTCACAAACATCAAAATGTATTAATGCAAGTAATTTGAAGTTGCTTTCTACCTTAGGAAATGAGCTTCTTGTGACTTTAGTAACCATGCATATCTTGCACATATCATTATTTACTTCAATGTTGGGTATTAATTCTGATTTAGCCATATCATGCATTCTTTTATAATGAACATGACCTAATCTATTATACCATAAATTAGACATAATTGATTTACTATCGTGAACATTAAACGAGGCATCAATATAAGTAGAACTAGTAATATTCTTATTAATATTAAGTTTGAACATGTTTTCACAAAAATATCCACTTCCCACAAAATGTCCACCTTTTGTAAAGATGAACTGATCTACTTCAAATACTAATTTGAAGCCATACTTATTCAACAAACCACCTGACACAAGATTCTTTCTTACTTTCGGTACATAATAAGCATTGTTTAGTACAAGTATTTTTCAAAAAGTAAACATAAGTTCCACGGTGCCTTTTCCTTTCACTTGTGTAGTGGAGGAATTTCCAATGTATAGCATGTTTCCATCATTAACTGCTTCCAAAGTTTTGAAGAAACTATTGTTGTTGCATACATGATTAGTTGCACCAGTGTCAATCCACCATGCTTCATCATCTTGGAGAAGATTGACCTCGAAAATCATAACCACAAATTTGTTGTTGTTCACACCTTGTGTCTTATTTTTCAAAAGTTTACATTCCGCTTTAAGGTGTCCAAGTTTGTTACAATGGAAACATGGCCCCTTTTTGTTCCTTTTGAACTTATGACTTTTATCATTTATACCCACGAAATGTTTTCTTTTGTTATGTGAGACCGGCTTGTTTGATGGTTTGTGTTCCATTATATAGACCTTTGAAGTCTCAAGATTCTTTTCATTAGAATCTTTTTCTTTTTTATATTGCTTGACTTCTTCTTGTTTGCAATAATCTTCTTCTATTCAAAGATGATTACCAAGGTCCTCGAAAGACATATATTCTTTTTTATACTTTAGAGTTTTCTTAGTGTCTGTCCATGATGGGAGAAGTATGTCAATTATAAAAGACACAACAATAACCTTTTTCATATCAAGATCATATATGAATATAACAAAATCTTTATTTCCAACCAATATACGTTTTCCATGGATATTTAATACAATATCATGCATATCAAGTAAGGAGAGAAAACTTATCTTGTAATTCGATAAGAAAACATTTTGTCACATTCTGTGTCACCATCAAATCAAATCCATCTTTCGCTAATGAATAAAGTTGCCTCCCTTAAAGCGGTCTAGCTTGACAATGTTGGTAGCAATCTCTTTAAGTGAAGCCATTTTGAAGACCACGAAAATAAGTCTTTAAAATTATTAGTGCAAACGGGGTTTAGATGGAATTCAAGGAATCGATAAAATTGACTTCAAGGTGAGCCTTTCAATAGACGCTATCTTTAAGACTTATTTCACCCCCACCACTCGATATGCAAAGGAGAATAATGCGAATAGTCTTAGGGATACAATGAAGCCAATGTCTAACTTCATACTGCACTTTACGAGAGTAGACTGCTAGATACACTCGAGGGTTTGCAAAGTTGTTCGGCCTTAGAGCCTACTTTCTGTAGTAAGTAGATTATAAGTGTCACAACCCGGTACACTTCTCGAGCCCGTGACAACCGTCGCGATGTTCCGATAGACATTCATTACCCAGAATACCAACCGAAACCCTGCAAGGCTTTAATATCAGTTTTCTTGTCTCCCCTATGAGTATTAGTTATTAAAATCATGTTTTAAAGTGATATGAACCAATTTCAATTCAAAAACAGTCAAAGAGAAGTTTCAACTACACAGGGGTATTTTGGTCATTTTACTCAAAAATTTCAGAACCAGTTAAAAATGTAGTATGCGAGTGGAAAACACATATTTCATAATAAAAAATAAGTTTAGATATCTAAAAGATTCATTTAAAGTGAAATTATAACTATTTGAATATAATAAAAATATTCAATAAAATATTCTATTTTCTTATAAAATAATATTTATAGAGTTACCGATAAATAATTTTTGTAGCGTAAAAACTAAATAAATTTATACATACTATAATACAGATAACCAAAGCATAAGATTTAATTTACAGTGACACGTGGGCCCACGAACAATCAAAAGTATCAAAAGTGGTAAACCTACAGTTTTTGAGGATGCAAGTCCAACTGTAGCCCTCAACGAAATGAGCTATTTACCGACTATCCTGAGCCTGAAATGGGTGAAAATGAGGGTGGTGAAATTATATAATCTCAGTGAATAAACAAATAACATTTAAAATATCTAAAACTGAGTAAATAGAGACATAAAATATATTAGCATAAAAATGATTCACAGCATTACGAACTCATTTTAATAAGATAAAATAGATTCATTTCACCAAAATAAACAACGAGGCTTATGATTTCCTGAAAAGTTTGGCTCATGCCAAAATCATTCTCATACTCAGTTATCAAGGATACATTGGCCTAGGGCTATCCCAACCGAGTCCGCTAAGGCTGTTAAAAAAAATCATGTACGCATAAATCATGTTTTTATTTTGAAAACATTGTCGTTCCTTGGCGTTGACTGAGTTCACCCTCACGTGGTGGTTTGGCGTGAAGTGAACTCTAAAGTTGTACCTTGGGAGTTACCCTACGCGCCTCCCCAATCAAGGTAAGAATATAACGAAATTCCATGCCCTTCAAAAAGGCTGGTTCATAGAACCCGCCCACTGCAGCAAGCTAAACCACCATACAATAAATTTGCGATAGCA